>NW_023458916.1:0-26725 GCF_013731165.1 Rhagoletis pomonella
AGTATCTAACGAAAAATGTCAGCTTTTTGAGGTACTTAGACGGGTTAGGCACTTAAAAGAACATAATTATTGATGTAGTTTAGCTTCTTTTTAACTTACATAAATAAATCCTTGAATATAACATGAACATTTAAGGAAGTGTACGTAGTTTAAAACCAAGATCATGACATCATTTATACACATAACCAAAATTTTATGTCATTTATACAAGAATTCAATTCTTTAAGGATATTGATTATACATATTTTTACATTCATACAGTGGTGGACATATCTAACATTTTGGACCAAATTCAAAATGATGGGGTTTGCCACTTATGCTATTTATTAATTTTCAAGATCATTCATTTAAAACACAGTTCATTTCCTAACAACTACCATATAAACCTAAGCTTAAAATTTCATCAAAATTTAACCTTTTTTTCTCAGAAGTGTTTATAGCCCATTAAATTTTAGTGTAATACATATGCGTATGAATGTACTTGATTTAATACTATCATAACCCAAAAAACCAAAAGACTCCAGAAAAACTGCTTTAAATTTTAAATTTACATACACTCCAATAGTAAAAAATAAAACATATTTTGTTCTAGTGAGCTAATCTTAATCGGTAGAGCTACGAAATTTTTACATAGCACAGAAGAAGAGGTAGCGGCCATTTCTATATGCTTAACCCGATTTTTGTTATTATTATTTTTTTATTATCTCACTATTGAAGTAAATGAGTGAAATGTACGTACTTTAGATTGCGTCAAATAAAACGAACGTTTTTTGCTTTCGGTGCCATATGAAAATTTTGTTGTGTTGTTGCCAAAAATCTCCCAGACTTTATATCTGAATTACTAAGCTAAATTCTGGATGTAATCGGATCGTTGCTAGCTGAGCAAGCCATCATTAAATTATATAAGTAAGCTTATTTATAACACTTTCAACTTAAACAATTTTATAATTAAAAACAATTTGGCAAGTGATTTTTTGTATGATCTTCCACGTCCATTACAACGTTTTTACACGATCACTTTGTATTTTAGATATTATTCAGCTGGTAATGACCTAGACACTTGTTGCATGCAATGCAAAACGAACAAGTAAGAAAGTCTAAGTTCGGGCGGAGCCGAACATTAAATACCCGGCGCAAGTATTAAATATATGTTTTTTACCTTTCCGAAAGCTACCGCTACATGGTAAACCGGGGTATACCAATTTTGAGTAAATTAGCGTCCTTAAATTTCGAAATATTGAAGTTTCAAGCATTTCTGAAATTTACTGTTATATGAAAAGCGGCCGTAATTTTAGTTCGATTTCAATAATTTTCAACGTTTTGCTTCTATGTGGCAAGCACAATAACCACACCGAGTTTGGTACAAATCGGTAGAACGGTTACCGAGATACATATATGTGATCATAAGTGGGCGGTGTCACGCCCATTTTTCAAACTTTTATCCTAAACGTATTTCTTGGTAAAGAGTTGTTGCAAACATCAATTTTGAATAAATTAGCTTCAATAATTACTGATTTATCGAAGATTTCGTATTTCTCTAAATTATTGTTATACGGGATGTGGGCGTGGTTATTGTCCGATTTTAAAAATTTTCGGTCATTTCGTGTGTTATACCAAGGTTAACAACTGTGCCAAGTTTGGAAGAAATTGGTGCAGCGGTTACCAAGATATACACATGTAACAATAAGTGGGCGTGGCTAGGCCCATTTTCCAAAAATTTATAATATTATTATTTTTCGTCTAAAACTTATTGTAAATATCAATTTTGAGTGAATAATCTTCAGTAGTTTCTAAAATATCGCAGTTTTCGTATTTCTGAAAATTACCGTTATATGGGAGGTGGGCGTGGTTATTGTCCGATTTTGCCCATTTTCAATACCATCCGTCCTACGCCAGAAAGAAGTGCACGTACCAAGTTTCGTTAAGATATCTCAATTTTTACTCGACATATCGTGTGCACAGACGGACGGACGGACGGACGGACGGACAGACAGTCACCGCTTAATCGATTTCTCTTTTCATTCTGATCATTTATGTATACATTTGTCTATATCTATCTCGATTCGTTTTGCCTGTTAGAAACAACCGTTATGTGAACAAAGTTATAATACCCTTGTGCACAAGTGCGCTCGGGTATAAAAATCGTAGATTGACAGTTATGGTCTGATTATGCTACTTCGCACAACTTCTTAAGCGTAACACAACTTTACAAAACTTAAGCCTGATTATGCTTCGCATGCAACCAAATTTATCAGTACTACCAACCTTATGCATCGACGCAATAGCGTTATTCACGGTGTGTGAACAAAAACATCTGATTTTTGGTTTTAACAAACACCATATAAATCCCAGTTTCAAATTTTGTACGAACTTTATGAGAATTTTGTTGTTTCATCAAAATTGCAAATTTTTTTAATGAGTAATTAAAAAAAAATCCAGTATGTATGCGGTTTTATAGCCCATTAAACTTTCGTATAATAACATGCAAATTTTAAATTTCTTAAAACCCGTATGGATTTTTGATTTCTTTCTGACGGTGCTACGCATTTTCTTCCATACAAAAGAAATATTGAACATACTCTAAGGCATGATGATTTCATTAATTCCTTTAAGTTTATTGGGAGCTTTGACAATTTTACCCCGAAATCATTTGACGCTGAAAGCTTGCAGGTGTATTTGTTTTTAACCGACTTCACAAAAAGGAGAAGGTTATCAATTAGTCGGAATATGTTTTTATTATTTTATATTTTTTTAATGTATGTTACCGCATAACTTTGGACCACGTTAACCGATCACTATAATTCTTTTTTTAAAGGAAAGGTGTTACCTCACAGGTAACTTCCAACAGCATTGTTTTCTGCATACACTTGCATCCAAAACTATCTGGCTCCCTTCGTAGTATTTAAAATTCAAAGGGCTGTTTTCACGATGTCCAGAAGTTTTTCAAAATCTTAATTTGTCATCTCAGTAGGTTTACTTTTCGGGTCACATGCAAGCGGGTTTGTTATCCAGCTGTAGACATCCTCAGAGTCAATGTTGGGAAAATATTCGACAATGGTTTTTTCTACGCCTTCCAAGTTAACGCTGGTAATGCGCGAAAACGCTAAGAAAATAATTTTTACAGCCAATTTTACGAAAGCAATTTTAATGAAAAATGATTTTAATTTTTTTAATATTATATAGAAATTTACAGAAAATAAAAATTCATTTTCCATTTAAATTGCTGCTGAGACCGGCTGTTATCAATTTTCTTAGCATTAACTTCGAAGTTACATATGTACGTTTTTCTGATTTACTTTGTTTATTTATGGGGTTTTCATGCAAATTGCTAGAAATTCTAAAATATGCATGTCACCAATAAAAAAAATCTCGACGTGCTAGAAAAAACCAAAGATGTATTTTAATTGCGCAGGCCTCTCTTATCGTCGCAGCGTCATCCAATACGGGTTTTAAATCCAGTGGTGGCATCTTCGTAGTCGCCAGGGAATACCGACGGATCATACAGTAAGTTCTCGTTGCGTTCGTCGCTCATTTCGTTTTTCCAACCACTGCAAATATCAGCACACTTGGTCCATTTCAAACCATTTTTATGTACAAATCTGTCGATAGCTTTAAAAATTTCGTCGCTAGTGGTGTAAGTCTCAAGTACTTCGCTCATCAAAAGTTCTTCGATTTGCATTGCGAATGGGTACCTCACTAACACGAGAAGAACATTAAGTCCCACTACGTCGGTACTTTCGTCAAGTTGCAAACTAAAAAATTCACAAGTTTTCAAACTTTTTATAAGTTCGTTCTCGACTGCCTCTAAAATCGTGTTGATTCGCTCTTTAACAGTGTGGTTGTGAAGTTCCAAAGAATAAGTAACATATACACAGCTCAGCCAGCAAAAAATCCAAAAAATAATCCGAAAACGGGAAGAAACGTGGATGAAACGCGGATTAGGTCTACAAAAGTACCGAAAATGGTTGTGAAAAGGATACGTTTTCGGTTATTTTTCTGAAAATTTTCAAGTTCAAGTTTTCGTTGACAAAACGTACTGGGGAACTACGCTTAAGAGCGAAATACACCACACAAGCCATTTGTGTTGTGTATGGGGTTTGACGAGCAACTGAAGGTAATTTTAATAAAAATCAAAATTTTTTGATTTTCTGGCCGCCATGTTGAAGTTCGATCAAACCGCTTGCGTTGTGTATGGAAAGTTTAAAGAATTTGCCCCCACCACTAGTATACTCTAGCCACTAGCGGCACTCCAGGCATACGCCGCGGCACCCACTTTGGGAAAGCCCGCCGAAAATAAAATTTCTTAATAGTGCTACGAAAACTTCCGTAGTGTTGGTTTTTGTACAATGTACGAAACTTTCGTTCATAATACGAACACATTTTGCACAACGAAACAAGATTTTGCGAACCATTCGTAAATATAACGAAAGGACTTTCGTAAAGCCTTTTTCAGTACAATTTCAAAATCTTTCGTTTATTTTACGAAACACATTCGTAAATTACTGAACAAATCTCTGTACGAATAATTTTGTATATTGTACGAAGGCATTCGTAATATTTACGTGTGGTTTTAAATTTACGAAATATACAATTCTGTATTCGTACAATTTACTTAATACTTTCGTACATTGAACAAACGCAGAAACATTTTTTTTTAATTCGTACAGCAGACGAATATTTTCGTACAATATACTAAATTACCGTCAGTTTAATATGTCATCTTATTTTTATGTACTGCGTGTCATTGCGAAACTACTGGTGGGCTACTGTGAGACGTATAATATAATTTTAAAAGTTTTAAGAAGCTTTTGCTGGATAAAAATACAATATAAAATTAAATGTTAAAGCTGTGGATAAATGCTTTTAAGCATACAATGTTTTTAACATCGCCCACGCTGAGCCTTGCTCTGCAATGTGGGACTTCATAAATAGGCAGTTTCAGCAGTTAGCTATCAACGGCAAATCCAAGCCAGGAGCAGACGCACTACTTAGTGAAATTTTAAGTAAATACATGTATGATTTTTCACTGAAAGTTGCCTATCAGACGCCTTATAATTTTCCTTTAATTTATAGTTGAGAGAGGAAACAAACATCGAAGAAGCTGCGTACCTGCCAAGTTCCTCCACATAAAAACATTGCAAAACATTTTGTTAAAGAAAAACGCTTAAAATTAGGAATAAAAGCAAAATAAAAGTGTTGCGTTATTATTCGTCTTATGTTTTTTGCAGTGTGGTGAATAAAAGCAATCGGAAATTCTACGAAACGACCGCAGTTTTTAGGAAAATAATTTCGTTAAATATATTTTGTGCATTTTACAAAAATTTCGTAAAAAATAAAGAAATAGTACGAAATTCCTTAGTAAGTAGTACGTTCGTTCGTAAATAGTACGAATACGTTCGTAAAGTGTACTAAGATCTGATGTCTCATATTTTCGTAGTATGTACGAAAACGATTTTGTACAATCACCGAAAACTTTCGTGCCTCAAAATGACGAAAACTTTCGTAAAATGTACGCAAGTTTTCGTTATATTTACGCAGATTTTATTTTCAGTGTATGTGCACAAGATGGATAGAATACAAGATTGCGCCGATCAGAGAGGATTCTTGAGAATAACTTTTGTGTGACGTCACACTGGTGCAATTGCGAGAGAGAAATGCCAAAACGTGAGCAAGAATGGAAGAAGAAGAAAAAATGTTGCAAGGAAAACGTAAACAAGTTGCACCAGTGTGACGTCATGCAAACAACGATTCTGTCAAATTCGTTAAGAGAGGAATAGCGGTCCGAGATCGGCGCAACCTTTGTATTCTCTCAATAGTGGTATGTACATTTGTATGTATGTAGGTACCAAAATTTAACTTATCTATATCTCATTACAAAAACAAGTAACTTTTAAGTAGGGATGCGCCGGATAGAGATTTTGCCGGATAAACGGATTCCGGATACCATGTAAAAAATAAGAGCCGGATTCGGATATCCGATCGGATATCCGGTAGGCTGTTGCCCTTTATAAATTTCACAATATTGTTATATTCAACCTTATCAAGAATTTTCATTTAGCCTTTAACTGTGGAGGTGGTGTTAAAATTTACCCCTTCTTTAAATTTTTTTGAATTACTCTATGTTGCGCTCCAGCAACTTGATTCTCTCAGTATCAGTATTATTGAATTTTTACTTATTTATGGGTATTTTTAACTAACGCGGTTGGTTTTTAAGTAAAAATTCAGATCTAAATTAATTAATTTTTGGCTTTTCATGCAAATTGCTAACAATCCTAAAATATGCATGTCATCAATAAAAAACATCCCGCCATACTAGAAAAAACCAAAGATGTATTTTAATTTAACATACCTAGTAGATATTCAAAAAAATAATACGATTATTGGACGAGGGAAACAAAATTTAAATTTCGCAGGCCTGTGTTATGTATAGTAAATAGAGGAGAAACGTCAAAGATAAAAGGTGAAAAACAATGGACTCCGCTAAGCAAAAACGCGTGGTTGATGTATTTTTATTAAAAAATGTGATAAAAATCGTACTATTATGCATGCTTATACTACCCTGCCATCAATAAAGCTAAAAATGTGCATACAGTTATTTTTTTTAATATTAATCTTTTTCCTGTTAAATATTTTTTGTTAACTTTTTATTTACAGCTTCGAGTAAAATATGGCAGAAAAATTCAAAAGTTGTTTGTTTGCTACTTACGTATGTGTATTTATTTATCTTTAATAATTTTATAATTTTATAATTTTATTTTTAATAGTTTTATTTTTAATAGAACCCACATATGTAAATAAATATTTCAAAGTTTACAGTTTACACAAAATTAATAAAAATCAATAAGACTTAAAAAAATGGTCACCAAGATTTCGAACTTTTTATTCAGAATCTTTATAATATTTTAAGGGTATGCAGTTTTATAGCCCATTCAATTTTAGTCTAATAAAGTGCAAGTTTAAAGTTCCTAAAGGTTACCGTCGATTTTTTAGATTTTTTTGTGGAGGATGTTGCGCATTTTCTTCCATATAAAATGCTTGTGAACTTTGTGCTCACATGAACGCCTTGGCATATGCAACGGATTTGTACCCATTAGCGGCAGCGCAGTTAGTGAATCGCACAATCGTTACTGCAAACAACAAAAATTGTTAGCTTACAACTCGACAAGTCGCATTGTTAAAAGTTAGTGAATCGCACTAATAAACACCTAAGGATATTTGGCAATGCTTTGAGGAAATTGCCAACGGCTCTGATGCTGATTCCAGTTTTTGTAGTGATGTGGATAGCAAACGTTGGGTACACAAGAGCGACCGTACAAGAAAAAAAGGAGCGATTTATAAATGGAGAAATATTTACAGCTACCCCTTATACCTGGACAAGAAGATCCTTTAATTTGGTCGAAGCATAAATAGTCTCAGAGAATTTCCAAATCTGTTTACACTTGCAACGAAGTATCTCTGTGCAACACCTTTCTCAGTGAACTCAGAAGGAGTGTATAGTGCATGTATGTTGAAAATAGAAATAGGTTGTTCGCCGATAATTCGGAAATTCGGATTTTAGTCAGTATCCGGTCGGATAGTCGGATAACAGAAAAACGGCCGGACAAGCCGGATTCCGGATATCCATATTTTTAAGCAAAAAATAAAACCGAGTTCAATTTTCATATAAAAATTTAAAAGTACCGTTAATTTCTTCATGATCCAATGACCATATCTAAACCAAACCTCCCTTTTTGAAGTCGGTTAAAAAATTATAAAAAGCATCTACTAACCATTATGCATATATAGCATTTTCAGTTTAAATGAAACCATTTTCAAATTAAGCGAATCCTTTTTCAAATTAAATGAAACCTTTTTCATGTTAAGCGAAACCTTTTTCAAATTAAATGAAACCTTTTTCAGATTCAGTGAAACTTTATTCAAATTAAATGAGAACTTTTTCAGATTCAATGAAACTTTATTCAAATTAAATGAAACTTTTTTCAAATTAAATGAAACTTATAAAACTTACTTATAAAACTTCAAATATCTCTGTTTTCGGAAGTACATGTAAAGGATAATGTGAAAAGGAAAAGAGAAATGGGACATGTCAAAATTATTCTTGAACCGAAGTTGAATGTTGCCGTGATTAGACTGTGCTCTAATCCATAGAGTTTGCCAAATTTTAAATTTCGCTTAAGCGAGTGAGTGAGAAGGGAGAGTATTTGTGCTTTATTTCCCTCTTCTCTCTTAAGAAAATAATAGTTGACAGCTTTGAATTCGTGTAGCAACAGTAAAAATATTCTCCCAGTTAAACATCATAATCGGCGGTAAAGATGTGTAACTGGGAGTTAAGGCTCTGTTACGTACGTGTTTTTACGTAGAAATCATAAACCAACAGACTTCTACGTATGTAATGCTGTGCGTTGGGTAACAGCTTACACGCGAAGCTCATTTAACAGATTCCTTATGTGACAACTCTCAAGCAATGCCAAGTATGCATAACAGAGCCTTTAGTGTTAGCCAGACATGGTGCAAACGGCTCTTAATAGGTTAAGTTGATTTCCTATTCCTTAATTTAAAAATGTTTAATACTTAACTTGAATAAAGTTTCATTTAATTTGGAAAAAGTTTCATTTGGTTTGAATAAAGTTTCATTGAATCTGAAAAAGTTTCATTTAATTTGAATAAAGTTTCATTGAATCCGAAAAAGGTTTCATTTAATTTGAAAAAGGTTTCGCTTCATCTGAAAAAGGTTTCAATTAATTTGAAAAAGGTTTCGCTTAACCTGAAAAAGGTTTCATTTAATTTGAAAAAAGTTTCATTTAAACTGAAAATGCTATATATATGTATGTTCATCAGTACACGGACTTTACTACTTTAAGGCCTGTATGCAGCTCTCAAGAAAAGCAGAAACTCCATATAAAATGACGTACAAGAAATGGCTAAGAAATTTTCTTGAGTCAAATTTCCTTAAGGCAGTACGCAGTTCTTAAGAAATTTGCTACGCTTTCTACTACGGTTTTCTAAAGTTATTGTGAAAAAGAGCACAAGGCAACCCAGGTTTGCAACAGAAATATATGCCCGTTCCATTATTTCTTGAGGAAAGACTGAGGCAACAGGCTATGAAGTATCAAAAATGTCAAAATTCCTTTTTTTTTCTTGACCGTATTATCAACGGCCTTGCCACTTTGATAATATTATAAAAATAACTCGGAGTATGTTCTCTTCCTTATTTATACCAATGTAATAATAATACAAATCAAAAATAATTATCAGTGCTTTTTTTGCTTACGTGGTTCACACCTTTTTTATTAAAAATACAAAAATACAGAAAAAAATCAACGCGATTTCTTAGCTACATAATTTTTACACATTATTATACTAACATTGAATGAGCTATAAAACTGCGTTGAATTTTTGTTTAGTCTGATGAAAAGGTTGAAAAGTTTGATGAATATTCGTAGAATTTTCGTTAATTTTGTATAAAAACTGAAACGTTGGTTTATATGATGTTCTTTAAAGCATGATCCATATTATTATTAGAAAATAACAAACCAATTTTAGCTTGCAAGATATTGTGAATATTTAAAAAGATATGGTGTATCAAGTATATATAAAATGTATACCATTAAAGAATTCTTCGTTGTGATCGTTTTTTTTATTTTATAATAAAAAAACCGCGAGCGAACTATGTATATTGTTATTTTTTCTTTCTCTTGTTTGAATGGAATCTTTCGATTTAAAAATCTAATTAAAAGAATTTTCTTCCCAAATAAAACCTTTTTATAATATTTTGGTCCAAATTTACTTTTAAATTTTTCATCAGATTTTGTAAAAAATTTGCCTTGGGTTAGCGTATCATCATTAGCTCTAACAAATTTTGAATTTAACCCTCTAACCGTTTTTTTTTTTAATAATGATTTTAAATCACCCATAATTTTAGATGTTGGTAATTAGGCAACTCTGAGCAATGTTTCAAACTCAGTTTCAGGTTTCAATTTACCTGTAAAAATACGTACGCTAGGTGTAAAAACATTTCGACCGTCTGTAGACGGTCAAAACGGTTTATTTCTTCAAATATTTGATCAAAAATATGTATATACGAAAAAAATAAAAGTAAATATAATTCAAAAGGCCAAATATAAAACTAGAGGATGAATATTACTGTCTTATTTAGTGTGAATATTCGTAAACAAGTTTTTATTAGGCGCCTAACACAAAATTTATTATTTCATGCAATATATACATATATGATTATACATTTTTTGCAATGTTTACATAGATTTTTTCCCAGGCAATTGAAACGCAGAGGCACCTCTCGACGTACAAAAATCACGCTTTACCAATGCTTCATGACGCCAGTCCTTTTTATATAGCGCATAAACCGGGGCACGTAGAGAAATAACTGTATGAGCCTGACGCTACGTTGAAATAAACTCCGATTCGGCCCCCTTGGGTGAGAGTAAAAGCAATGGCGCGAACGAACACTATAGAAGCATCAAAAGAAGAAGGACTTGTCCTCCCCCTCCTGTCTTCCAATGATCAACAATAACAACTTCGCAAAGAAAAAGAGGCAGTTGACGAAGCTGTTTGGTATCGGCCAAAACAGCAAAACATTTGAAGTTCCTTATATGAATGGAGACAAAAATACACCCCACTGATGAGGTGATCGGGATGCACTCACTCAATATCTCAAACCGTCAAGTCGTTTGGGTTTTTACATCCTCTGTTGTGAAAACCCAATTACTGCTTATATGATTATATAACCCGTGGCTGGCCAGAGGTATTCAAAGCCTCTTCTCGAGCGAAGTGCTTCGCGTACTAGGCGATATATCGAGCTACTAAGCTTTATCTGTTACAGCGGTTCTTTTCATGGGCGGGCGACCCCCTTTTCTAGCACTCGAGGAAAGCGTTATAGATACAAAGGAAAAACTTCAACTTCAACACCCCTAAAACAGGACTACAGAGTTTCTAAAAAAATGCCAATTTCATCGAGCCAATTTGCCTCGATTAAAGCTTCGGCACCAACGAGATTTCATATGGTGGGAAAAGTTACAAAGGAGGTACAAAGCAGATGCAAACCGCACCCACCACCGCAAATACTCCTTAGTAGGGTATGCCTGAGGCCTGTGGATGCACACTGGGTCTAAAACAAGGTCTTGGACTTCACTTCCTGTATATAGAAACCATAAAGAAACTTTCAAAAATATACTGCTATGAAACGCACTTGAATATGTCAATTTTGGCGTTAACCGTTTTGACCGTCTACAGACGGTTATCAGAAAACACTCTAACTATATATATAATTTTTGTTTAATTCACAACAAAGCACTGAATTATGAAAATAAATAATGTTTCCTACTTACTATAAAATTTTCAAGTCTTTAGAAAAATAACTATCGGAACTATAAAATCAATATTTATGACAGTAATTTATTTCACCTTTAATACTGACTCACAACTTTAACTGACACATGTACTCAAAATATAGAGTAAAAAGCGCATTTTAGTTTGAATTCACAAAGCACATAACCACTAAAACCCGTTGTTATGTTTTTTAATATCGCTATCTAATTTTACTAACATTTATTAGCAAAAAAGCAATGACCGTCAACAGACGGTTATAACGGTTAGAGGGTTAAGGTTTCCAATGTATGCAAAAATCTTGAAGTCGGTTTGAAAGATTGCTCTTCGATAAACAATTAACATAAATGTATAGTTTGTTCCAGCATTCTTCGAGCAAAAACCTGTGGAACTGTCAAACTACAATGATACTCTTTCAAGTGAGTGCAAAAATCACTATTTCCTGCACAAACGTCAGTCGGTTTGGTTACATGTCATTGGTACAACACTGACTTAGCTAAGAAGCAGTAATTAGTTATTAAAAACTATACAATTAAGAATAATTGCGTATGTACATATTCAAATATTTCGTTGTTTACTTCCATCTGTGCTTGCATCGCGCTCTATTTTTGTTTACAAATGCAACCCTACCTATCGCTTGACACTTTTCATGAACTTGCGGGAAAATCCTGTATCTTCTAACTGGGAAGAGTTGCTCTCTTACTCGCTCAAAAGTGTTCTCAGTGAGAGAAATTCTTGCGTACGGGGACGACTTCCTCTCATTTCATACTATTTCTTACTATGTCCTAGTGTACTGGAACAAATTTATACTTTTGATCACTTTCTTCATGCGTTCTGAAACCTACTTTCGTCATCCCTATTTTCGAAGTTATGTGGACAGCAAAATTTCCAAGTTCATCATATTCCACATCTTTGAGTGGACTAAGAAATCTTCTGCTTAAAAAAAAATATTACTTCTAGTGATTAGGTAGCATGAATTTGATTAAATGCCATAATTTTATTAAAATTCAAAGGGTTAACAACAACAATTTTTCAATTTTAATCATTTTATGTGTAATTTTGCTCTACCCGCCAAATTTGGTATGTAAAAGTAAATAGACGGTGTTTGATTTTGCACACATTAGGAGAGGAAACTGGTTACCACCTTTTATATGAAACACAAACATTTTGTAGAGCAAACATTTTATAAGTAAACTATGAACTTGTGAACATCAAGTATTTAAATTTGAAATTTGTTCTACGCCACACATATGATAGGTAAAAGTAAACAAGCAGTGTTAAAGTTAATTAAAACTGTGTGTAAATTTGCATTCATTACGAGAGGAAGCTGGATACTTATCTTAATATGCCCAAATTTAAACAAATTTTTATGTGTAGACATCTTTGGTTTCGGTAGGGATTAAAATTTGCGAAGCTGTACCGCATAGCACAGCAGAAAAATTCTAAAGGCTAGCATGTGTATTGCAACAGAAAATTTTTATTTAATTCTTAATAGAAGCACCCTGTGTGTACTTGCTATCGGAAATGGTTGCATACATTTAGGCATATGCAGAGTAAGAGGAAATGCGGTACAATTGATTATTACTTCCGATTATGCAAACTCTGCACATGCCCTGCAGCAATAAGGCGGTGAGTTTTCCGTAAAGGACCAGTACTTCACTGGATAAAATTTAACTGGATAAAATTTAACTGGTCAGAATTCGACATTTGCTTGCATCGAAAATATCAGCTTTCGACCAGTCCCCAAGGAATCGGTCTAGAGATAGACGAAAAGTACAGTTTGGCAGTGGCAGGGTGGTGTTGTCTTGCAATTCAATAAAAAAAATTAAAGAACACCACCCTGTAAATGTCCCAATCGCTTGGTCTGGGCTTGATTCAAAGTGAACATTTGAACACAGGCTGCATGCGGCTTTGTACCTACACAGATAAAACTTTTAACTTTTTAGGAAGTACTAATTTTTGTATCAATGGGTTAACGCAATGCAAGTCCCCTCAAGACAATTTTCGGAAGCTATGTATGTATATTCCGATCAGTTCTTGATTTATTTAACATGTATACTAATAGGCTCGTCTGATCTGAGTTTCAAGATGCGAATAAAACTAAATTATTCCAAAGTCAAAGGATCGCAGAAGAGAAGAGATCAACACTCAAGTCAAAAACAGACAAGCTAAAGCACGAACTAATGAGAAAACTGAGAATCGCAACAAACGATAACTGGTTCGTAGACAAAACCGCGATTGAATTTCCCGAAGAAGTAGAAAGAAATTCACTCTACCAACAACTAAATCAAACTTCTCACCAATACACGTAATAGCGGAAATGGAACAGCTCATACTATCATTGGATAACGAAAAAGAAAAGGAAACAGCGAGAAACAGAGTAAGCAATAGAATTCAACTATTCAGGCGCAACATAAAGCACAATGCAGCTGAGAAATTCATACTAGCAGCATTTTACAAGGCAAAAGCGTTTGTCAGACTACACAAGAACACTATCATTATAACGGATGCGGACAAAGGAAACAAAACAATAGCTATGTATAAAAATGAGTACATGGAAAAAATGCACCAACTTGTTGAAGACAAAAACACTTACAGAACACCAAGAACTGACCCTACAATTGCTCTACAAAAGAAAAACAACAGAATAGTAGACGATCTATACAAAAACAAGTACATAAACTTTAAAGTAAAACAACAGCTCACTTGCTCAGCAGGCGCAGCACCTAGAATTTATGGTTTGCCGAAAATACATAAGCCCGAAGTTCCTCTACGTCCTATTGCTTCTTCAGTTATGGTACCCTGCTCCTAATTTTTAAAATTTATTGGAGAGATTCTACAGACTCTAATCTCAGATAAATAAAATGTTAAGAATTCTTTTAACCTAAAAGATAGGTTAGCCGATATACATGTGTGTGATGAAGATGTTCTAGTGTCATTTGATGTCGTTTCCCTGTTCACTAATATACCAACAATGTTGGCTGCAAAAATCATTATAAACAAATGGGACCAAATCAAAGCCAAGACCAATATTCCAAAGAAGAAATTCCAGGAGATATTAGATTTCTGCCTTAAAGACAATAACTATTTTATATTTGACAATAAATTATACACACAGACCTTTGGAATGCCCATGGGTCATCCGATTTCCCCTGCAATCGCAGACATTGTCATGGCTGACCTACTTGACAATGCCATCTCGGAGCTAAAGCAACAATTTAACATAGACATCAAATTTATTTGCAAATACGTAGACGACATTGTTTTCCATAATTAAACGTAACGACGCGAACATCATTCACTCTTAACAAATATCATAATAAATTACAATTCACGATTGAAATGGAAGTAAACTCTAAAACTCCTTATCTTGACGTCTGCATCCATAGAGAAAAACACAATCTTTTACATGACTGGTACTCAAAACCTACTTCTTCTGGACGCCTTATCAACTACCTTTCATCGCAACCAACAAAATACAAAATAAACACGGCAAAAAACCTGATTCACAAAATATTGACAATAAGCCACGAAAAATTCCATGACGCTAATATAGTAAAAATAACTAATATCCTAAGCAGCAACAACTACCCTAACCATTTAATACGGGAGATAATAAACCAAGAAATATGCAAAAACTGTAGCCAAAAATACACAACAACAAATGCAGAAATAAACACAACAAAAACGTTCTACAGTGTGACATATATCCCGAGACTAACAGAAAACTTTGATCACAGCATAACAAAATCACCAAACGCAACACTCTGCACTCTGTCAACAATATATACAAAAACAAGGTGTCCTGTAGATGTTATATATGAAATTACTTGTAAAGGAAAGGAGAATGATGAGCGTGGAAAAGTATATATTAGCACAACAAAACGGCCTTTGGGTGTTCGACTAGGCGAACATGAAGCCGACGTAAGGAAACAAAAGACCAGCACAGCACTAGCACAACACATTATATCAAGTGGATACTCAGCTTATTTTGCAAACACGAAAATTATTGACCGGGAAAAGAGAGAAGCAACCAGATATACACTAGAGAGCCTGAGGATTATGGAGAAACGAGAAAAGACGATAAACAAAGAAGAATATACAAACAACATAGCGGCCGCTTATACATATATCATGTTTATTAAAATAAGACTTTAGTATTGACAAAGTTACCATAATGTATGGATGGTATTGATTTTCAGCGTAAACGTGTTTAGTAAGGTTCTATTTGTTTGTAATGTTGTGTTAGTCACAGAAATTTAAATGTCTTTATGTTATTAATTTCGAAATTTTGGTTTAATATTCAAAACAATAGTGTGAGTTGATTTGTACCTATATTTAAAATGTTTAATTGTCTTTATTTATATATTTTTATTGCTTTATGGTTATGTTTTAATATGTTTTGTATCTCATTGGTTTGTGCCAGATATCAAATAAACGAATTGCCCCTGAAGATGCTAAAAAGTATTAGCGAAACGTTGGGCTAGAAAAATGGAATAACTTATTTTTATTCGCATCTTGAAACTCAGATCAGACGAGCCTATTAGTATTCATGTTAAATAATTTTCGGAAGAATTTTTACATTTTTTCGATTACCTCCAATGCATGCACATGTTAAAATGACAACGAAGAGGTAAGCGGTTACTCTCGATTGGTGAACTACTTTTTGAGAGTCACTGCCTACCTTTTCGTTTACAGAATGTATTACTTTAACATGTGCATGTCATTGGAGATAATCGAATAAATGCAAAAATTCCTGCCATTGCATTACATGCCTATACGAGCAAGGTAGTTCAAAATCGCTTGCCTTAAAGCAGACAGCAATTCAACTTTTCCAGGCGATAATTGCTTGTATTGGCATGCGATTTTGTAATTTGTATTAGTCACAAGCGATTTTTCTTGAGCAATGTTAAATCGCCTCATGTAAATGCAGCATTACTCCATTGATACAAAAATAAGTCCTTCCCACAAAAATGAAAAGTTTTTACTGGGTATATGTATACTTAAGTTTGTAGAACTCTCAAAAAATCGCTCTCATTTACATTATTTCGGAGTACGGTATCCTTTTTCCTGTAACTTCCTGCAAACCTGTAGGTTCATTGAGTACTGGATCAGAGCTAATACAAGATTGCACTAAGAGAAGATGAGAGTAAGAAGAAATGCCGAACAAATAAATTTAGCTTCCCATTTTGCAAACAAAAGATTTTATACAGATTATATTCCGAAAAGGAAAACTAAATTTAGGAATATATACAAATAGAAATGCTCAAACTACAAGATCAAAAACAATAATTGATGCGGTGTTTTCAAGATATTTTAATGTCACAAGTATATGCAGTATCATATTTTATCAATCATACCGATAATTTCATGTATTAAAATAATTCAAAATGAAAATGAATTAACTGAAATTATGTTTAATTTCTAACCTAACCTACACGTGTATGTATGTGACTGAATCGCCTTATAATAGGTTTACATATAAAAAGATTATCCTCATTTTCGAGCTTAACTCCCCTATATGTAATTAGAGAAAGAGATCACCCATACAAAATTATAATTATAAAATTATCTGAGACTAAACTGATAACTTTTTGGTGTTCAACCTAGTTTAATCGATTATACTTGCGAAGAAGAGGAGGAATGGCAAATGTAAAAGTAAACAAAAATTGACTCTAGCTAGGAAAAGAGGTTTGTAAAGGTATTTTTGATAAAATATTAAGTTAAAATATATTGAAATAGCATAATATGTGTAGCAGAAAAAGTGTTCACAATGGCACAGAGAACACACAACCAATTTGACAGATAACGAGCTTTGATTGAGATTATATTTTTATGTAAACGTACTTTTATGCTTTGCCGTTCGCATATGTTTACACATCCAATTTCATGAGGACGCCTTTTTCTCTTCATGATTATATACATTAACTAAAAAACTACTGTTATACCTGTTTTTGTTTGTTTAATCTGTACGATCTACAAGCAGTTATATTTGCCTCTCTGAATTCTGAGTTAGCTCACTTTAGATCTAGGTGTGCGATGTCTAAATTTAAGGGCTCTGAAAACGTAGCTTTGTGCATCAGTGAAAATGAGAAACTTATTGCCAAATGCTACCTGCTGCACCAGCAGGCATCTCTGGCCACATGACTGCTAGCCCGAACACAATGAAAACGAGGAGCTAAGGACCACAGCTGTCAAATTACTTTTCCACGTATTCTTATGTAGATAATTATTTTGGCGACGATTGTGGTTGTGGCCAGATTCGATCTATTTCTATTTTTCCAGCGACAGATAAGGTTCTTCCTCTTATTTTATATCAAACTCATACAAACTCATGATGTCGCTGCCGCGTTCAAAAAAAGCATGTCACCATCGACAAAGCGTTTAGATAATGAAGACAACAAATTGGAAGCTTTGCCCCTATCTCATCGTTCAATGTGTTCAGCACTTGCCTGCACAACATTCGCCACATTCGTAACACCCGATTTACATGATTCAAGCAGCAAGTGTAAAAGCAGACTAACATATATTAGCTTGAATGGCAATGGCCGATCGCTAATAGATGATTTCAGTCAAGGCGAATTTATACAAGGTGGTGTTGATGGCGAATTTAGATTTTCGCCGCGGTACTTCCTAATGTCAAAATGATGTGTTTGTTCTAAACAAGGCGAATTCATATTACAACAAACACATCATTTTGACATTAAGAAGTACAGCGGCGAAAATCTAAATTCGCTATCAGCACCACCTTGTATAAATTCGCCTTGATTTCAGTATTCAGTTAAGAGAGAGGCAATAGTTTTAAATTTTTTTCAATTAGCTAATGAATTTTGGCAACACCTGCTAAAAGTTTGAATAAGCCACTGATCTTTAAATATGGCATCGCTAATCATCTGGTAAAGCACGCTTCAAAAAATTCCGCGGTTTCTTGTTAATTTCAATTTAAATGTTCCTTTGAATTCATGTATTTATGCCGAATTTCTACTTGGCATTGAAATAAAAAAAAAAATTTATGTCATTTGAAAAAATGCCATGTGGAAATGAACTTAATGATCTTTTTTTAATGTAATGAGATGATTACTTGTTAACGCCCGACTTCGTCATTTGTCATTTTTGCCATTTAATCCCTAGTGGAAATCCAGCATTAGTTCAGAAAACTTGTAAGTACATGTGTGTACCTGAAAGTGTGTTCTTTATTTCTTTATTAATATGTATCGTCGCCTGGGTAAAAGATTATCGTAAGCGCCATTTTGAAGATTTTTAGTTCTAGATGCAGTTATATATTTTGAAATAGGGTCTTTCGATTGGTGTTATCAGTATTTAGATATCTCCTTTAGTTTCCGAGATATTGACTACAATTTTTTCGACAACTTAGTAAAAATTTAGTTAGTGATGGAGCCATATTAAACTAATCAATATCTAAAAAATGGCGTTCTCCATTTTTGGATATCTCCTTTAGTTTCCGAGATATTGAGTAAAAAGTATCGTTAATTTGGTAGAAATTTTGATCACATTTTGTCGTATTTCATACAAAGTGGCTGCCTAATTGTGGACAAATGACGCTTACGATAAAAATTTACTAAAGAAAATCCTTCATAAACTCAAAACTAATTAACAATAAACATTAAAAATTAAATAATTTAAGAATTTTGTGAACTAGTAACATTTTCAGAGACTTTGGAGAAAATCTATATTCGTGTTTTTGTGAAATTGTATTCCAAACTTCAATCACGATTTCCCACAACCTACCGAAATTAACATATGACAATCTTTTACCCAGGCGACAATACATATAATATATGTATGTATATTCAATTTATCCTTATAGGTAAATATTATAAATGTTACTTTAAAAAATATTTAATACACTTACATAGGTCTTATTTTATGCGGTAATTGCGTTCCTCAGAAAGCCGCATACAAAAAATCCGCATAAAAAAGTTATATACTTTCATACAAAAACAGGGGATGCGTTCAGCATTTTCAAAGATCGCCATAAATTCAGGTACTCCATGTAAAAAATTCTAAAAAACCGCATAAAAAATCCAGTGAGGCAATATTAAGGAAGAAAAACAATTTATTTCTTCACTTAAACACTTATTATTCCATGTAAAATTGAACATTACTGAAAAAAATAAAATCGTATCTGTATTTTAACCAAAAACAAAAAATATACCATAATAAATACATGAATTATGTAAGAGGACAAAGACAAATTATTTATCAGAAGCACTGTCTCCTACACACTGAAAAAAGTAATAACAACTCGCAAAAAAGCAAAATCGCTACAGCCAAAAAATGGTTTGAAAAACCGCATAAATTCAAATCCGCATAAAAAGAGACCTAAGTGTATACGATTGTAATGCACTTTGTACGCAATATGTAAAAAACGTAATAAAAACTGAATTGGCATATTTTCTTGATAAAAAGCAACAAACTCCACTCAATTTCCCGATGTTATAAAAATTGGTCCATTTTCTACTATTTGGTCCATTTTTTGGACCGGAAAAGAAGTTGGAAACGACAACCGTGTTCACAACGTTGTACACTAGCTTCTATAGATAGAATGAATAGTAATACATATGTAAAAAGTAAGCAATTTTAATTCAAATGTATACTAATAATAATAACAATATATTGTCGCTTACACATATGTTAGTGTTTGGCCGAGCTTCTCCTCCGATTTGCGGCGTGCGCCTTGATGTTGTAACATAAAGCGGAGGGACCTAAAGTTTTACGCCGACTCCGAACGGCGATTGTATTTTTATGAGAAGCTGTTTTTAATGCCAGAAATACACTCGGAGGTTTGCCATTGCCTGCCGAGGGACGACCGCTGTTAAGAAAAAATCTTTTTTCTATATTTTGTGCGATGTTGCTTTGACCAGGGCTTGAACCCAGGCGTTGCGGAGTGGAAGCGCGCACTGCTTACCACTACACCACAGCGGCCGACCTATACTAATACAATGTATACTAATACATTTTCTTAAATATAAATAAATTCAAATATTATACAGGGTGTCCCAGAAGTAACGTGCCAAACTTTAGGGCAAGGTAGGTGGGTGGGTGAGCTCACTGATAAACAAAAAAATTTCAGGTAAAAGTGTCACCGTTTTTGAAATATTTACATTTTTTCGAATTTAAAAAAAATCGTGCCTTTTCATGTGTTTTCTTTAACTGCAACTACAAACCGGGCAATACTTAGTAAATTTTTTATGTAAAATACTTCCAGATAGTTGCCTCTCCATACTCAAATGCAATGTAGTTAAAATAAATTAAGGAACCATCATAAAATTAGGACTATTTCTGGATTTTTAACTTTTTGATATTTTCTTCTCCAACTTTGACTATCTCGGGTGAAAAAAAAATGTACTGAGCTATAACTTTACATTACATAAAAAAATTGCTCATTTAATAAAGATTTCAGAAAGGTGCCACACTTACTGTTTTGAATAGAAAAAAAAAAAGTTATAGCCGCTTTTGTGGGTAAAGGACTGAGACACGCTAGAATGTATTTAATAGATTTAAATTGAATTTGCTCTTGTTACCGTCAAATGACATGCTAAATAGTACAAAGGTACATTATTACCTGCTCCTGACATTATTTTGTGTTACTTACCGGAATTCGGACTAGAGTCTATAACAAGGGCTATATCTATCAATATTTTTTGTGAAGCATGGATTCACGTGAAATAAAATATACATGAGTCGTTTGAAGAGAAATTTATTCATTTATTGATAAAATATGCTCAAATTGGCGACCTTCTACTCTAATACAAGCTCGGCACCTTTTAAGAAAAGACGCTTTTAGAGATCTTAAACTCAATTGGGCTATCTCAGCAGCAGCTCCATTTATTTGTTCCCGCAAATGCTCTTCGTTTTGAATTGTTTTTGAATAAATTTTGTCCTTAAGACAGCCCCAGTAGAAAAAATCGAATGGATTCAGGTCTGGCGATCTAGCGGGCCACGTGATTGGCCCGTATCGTCCAATCCATCGGCGAGGATAAGTTTCGTCTAAATGAGCTCTTACTTCACGCCCGTAGTGAGCAGGGCACCCGTCATTTTGCAGCCATAGTCTTCGCCGCAGGTTTAAGGGTACATCTTCCAAAAGAGTTGGAAGCCGTTCCTGAAGGAACTCTAAATAACTGTGAGAGTTGAGCGTTGGCGGCAGTTCCACAGGTCCCAATACCGCACCATAAATTTATTTTGTACCGGTACTGCGAACGATCTTCTCTCATTTCGTGAGGATTGTATATCTGCCAACTGTGAAGGTTATATAAATTAAAATAACCATCACGTTTGCATGATGATTCATCGCTCCAAATTATTTTATTAAAAAAGTTGGGGTCTGATTCATGCATTCGCAACATTTCACGGCAAAATCTAACCCTCGACAGGTAATCTCTTTCCTGTAGAGCCTGAACACGTTGAATGTGGTAGGGATGAAATCGATGGTCTTTTAAAGCTTTGTGAACTGTAGTTTTTGGTATTCCCGTCCGTCTTTCCATCATTCTCACTGAAGTCGATGGAGCTAGTTCCACTTCCTCTAACACAGCTTCAACATCTACCGTTGCAGGACGTCCTGTTTCGCCGCCACGCCTTCCAGGTATGCGACCTTAAAAAAGTGAAAAATTATAGTTAACAAGCAAGCAAACAAGAAAGGTGTAAAAATCACTTACCTTCATATATTTCTCTATGGGTCCGGGCGAATACTTCTCGACCCGGATGTCGACGATTGGGGTATCGCTCTGCATAGAGTCTTTGAGCAGCTCTGGCATTACAGCAAGCTTCACCGTAAATTTGGTGAATATCCGCATATTCATGCGACGTATACTGCGTGTTCTCTGTCATAGTATTAATAACAAAATGTTCGAAGGGTCCAATTTCACAAAATCCACTTTCACTAATTCCGGTAAGTAACATAAAATAATGTCAAGAGCAAGTAATTATGTACCTTTGTACTATTTAGCATGTCATTTGACGGTAACAAGAGCAAATTCAATTTAAATCTATTAAATACATTCTAGCGTGTCTCAGTCCTTTACCCACAAAAGCGGCTATAACTTTTTTTTCTATTCAAAACAGTAAGTGTGGCACCTTTCTGAAATCTTTATTAAATGAGCAATTTTTTTATGTAATGTAAAGTTATAGCTCACTACATTTTTTTTCACCCGAGATAGTCAAAGTTGGGGAAGAAAATATCAAAAAGTTAAAAATCCAGAAATAGTCCTAATTTTATGATGGTTCCTTAATTTATTTTAACTACATTGCATTTGAGTATGGAGAGGCAACTATCTGGAAGTATTTTGCATAAAAAATTTACTAAGTATTGCCCGGTTTGTATTTGCAGTTAAAGAAAACACATGAAAAGGCACGATTTTTTTTAAATTCGAAAAAATGTAAATATTTCAAAAACGGTGACACTTTTGCCTGAAAATTTTTTGTTTATCAGTGAGCTCACCCCCCCCCCACCTACCTTGCCCTAAAGTTTGGCACGTTACTTCTGGGACACCCTGTATATATATATATCCATAGGGTTCTCGGAATCGGCTCTAACGATTATTTCTTGATTTCAAAGGTTTTGATCGAGAATAATGTTTATGTTGCGATTTTTTTTTCACTCTGCTTTCACTGAGCTTTATATTTTCGCTCGATCATAAGGATTACTTTTGATTTATATTTTTTTTGCTCAGGAATAATGATAAACTTGTGATTTTTATTTTTCCGGTTCAAGAATAATGATTGACACCTGATTTTTATTTTCTTTCCCCCAACATAAAACCCAAAACCTTATACAACCAATATCATATGAATTATTGGCTTGAAATTTTGTAAGAGCACACCAAGAAAACACCAAAATAAGTTTCTTATAGTTCCTGAACGGTCCATTTTTATTTAATTTAAAAAACCGTTATTTTCATATTTGATGTACTTATCTAATAACAGCTTGACTATTGTTAATCCGATTTTGAACATCAAACATGTTGTGAAAAGGGAATCTATAGACCTTTAAAACTTTGTATAACGTTAGAATTTGCATGTTGGTAGTTTTCATCGGCTAAATTAAAAAAAAAAACCCTATTTTTATACCCGAGCGCACTTGTGTACAAGGGTGTAATAACCTCGCATAACGCTTATTTGAAAAGCCTAAAAGAATCGAGATACATAGATATAGACAAATGCATACATAAATGCTCAGAATGAAAAGAGAAGTCGACTAAGCGTGTCTGTCTGCCCGTCCGTCCGTCCGTGTACACGATAACTTGACTAAAAATTGAGATATCTTTACGAAATTTGGTAAAGAGGTTGCCCCTTACCCAAGGTAGGTTGGTGTTGAAAACGGCGGAAGTCGGAATGTAACTACTAGAGAGGTAGCAAACCATATGTATTCGTTACTTAGTAACGGGTAAAACCCCTGACTTGAAGTACCGAATCGTTACTCATATAATAATCTCGTTACGCATTTTCAGTGAACTAATACAACAATAGATATTTAGTCTGTTCCAATAGCAGTCCGGTTTACAGGATTAAGTCAGAACTTACAGAAAGTCGTTCCTATAGACATAAAACCTGTAAGTGGGAACACTTTTAAGAGAGTAACTGAGCAACTGTTCCTCGCCAGAAGTTACAGCATTTAGGTTGCCAACAGAGTGGAAGCGAAGCCGATGACGAGGATGAAGACGAAGCCGAAGACGAATTGCTTGCGTTGCGGGCAAGCTGGCGAGTGTACATAGTGGAAGATGAATGATAAGAAGATTTGTTTCTAAATAAAACCCTTTTTTTAGATAAAATCAAAAGAAAATAAAGAAAAAACAGCAATTTATGAAATAATTTGTATAGGATAACTTGTGGAGAATTTCGCCACTTGTATTATGTGTTACGGCAAGACGGACAGACATTTTTCGAATATACAAGAATTCCAATTAATACGTTTGATTACATTTTGCCAAAAATTTAGCCAATTTCTTAAAAAACGCGTTTTTCACAATTGCAAACAGTTAAATAAATTGGAAACAACTCATCACAGCAAGCGGTTCGTCATTGAAAACAGTACCGCACTGTTTCAAGCTGACTGCTTGCGCAACGTCTTCATCTTCGTCTCCGTCTTTGCTTGCTCTGTGATCACTTTCATATGTTTACTACTGCACTGTTTTTCGTCTTCGGCTTCGTCTTCGGCTTCGCTTCCACTCTGTTTGCAACCTAAGTCCGGAGTTTTTCTTCCTGTAAGCTCATGAAAAGTGTCAAACGATAGGCAGGGTTGCATTTGTAAACGAAAACAGAAAGCGTTGAAAGCAAAGAACCTTATATTTGTTAAAAAATGGATGTAAAGAAAGAAATATTTGAATGTGTATAGATTTTCATAATTATTTAGTGATATTTCAGCCAAATCAGTGTTGTACTACTGACATGTAAAGTAACCTGCTGACATTTTTACAGGAATAGTGGGTTTTGCGTTTCCGTACACTTCTGCATCTGTTCTCCTTTTACTCTCACTTGAGAGAGTAAAATTGTAGTTTGACAGTTCCACAGGTTTTAGTCCGCAGTTCAAAGGAACATACTAATTGTGGGTAGCGTTGCCGTTTTGATTAAATTTAAGCAAAAGGAAACTGCCTGTTAAAATGTTAAATTTTTCTTCGTTTTGCTAAATTGTTTGATTAAAATAGTCAAAAAGGTAAAATTTCCCTTATCATAGTCATAAAAGTCACCATTTCAACCAATTTTCCAATTTTATTTTAGGAAGACTGTTATCCATATCCCGCATAAAGTTCCAGGAAATGTTTCTCTACGCAACTCCTGACTACGGTAGCCACTTTGGTAAAATGTTACCAGAATTCTCTTTGGTAATTTGGTAATTTCCGATCTCATTTGGTAACTTTCAGGCAAAATGCTTAAAAAAATTAAAATATTTTTGAATATCATACATTACCTGCGGCAAAATTACATATACGCAGCTGATTTCTAAAGGCTCTGGCACATCAGCATCCGTGCTGCTTTGGCGTTGGTTTTGCTTTGACAGCTAAGATAAGCACATACGTTTATATGAAGCTGTTCACATAGGCAATGCTGACGCCAGAGCAACACGAACGCTGGTTTACTCTTGCCATTTTGCGCGCGTTGACAGTCCATTGATCAAATCAATCGCTTTTTGCTTATAAACACACAAAATCATGCAAAGAAAAAACGAACAGGGACCGCGACGCCCAAATGCTTCTATTTTAAAAATGTTTGAAAATGTTTCTTAATTGTAAAATTCCAGTTCAAAAACTAAAAAAATCGCTGTCAGAGCATTCATTGTAGCAAACACTTCCGCTACTTGCGTTTCTGTCAAAATGAAACAACGCCTGAGCGACGCGAAAGCTGTATGTGACAGAGCCTTTATTGAATGAACTTGTGTTTGATGATAGATACGAAATTGTGATTTATGATTGGCGATATGCCCATACATATCTGCATACACATGTGCGATGATAAGCTAGGGTTTTGGTCGACGAGATTTTAATAATAACCTGTGAAATAATGAAGGTATCCTTGCCTCAAAAGAGATTTATTTCCGTACTACATAGTAGTTTATTTACAATGTTAAAGTTGATTTAAATTTAATCAAATAAAAGTACAAGGAATTGGTCTAAAGGGATGAAAATCTATAAATCAGTGATTTCGCTGGATCTCAAATTTTAATTAAAAGTCAAGCTACTAACAAAGATAATCGATAGGTTAATAAAATATTTATATGGAAACTTTCATATAAGCTCGAAAGTGTAAATGTAACGCCCATTGTTTATTACAAAAGAAAAAAGGCTTTTAATACTTTTGGTAACTTTTTGGTAATAATTTTAAATAATTTTGGTAAATTTTTTTCCAAGTGTGTGGCAACCGTGCTCCTGACTCGCGGTCGTCGCATTTTCAAACATGCGATTGAACTTCTGCCATGAAATCGCTGCTCATAAAAACCATTTACCGTTCGGAGGCGACCCAGAACTTTAAGTCCCTTCACTGGCATGACAAGATCAACACGCACATTATAGATAATATGGTTTTGGTATTTTATGCAAAAAAAGGAACGGGCAGCTAATTATTGTAAGAGTATATGTTGAAAGCCTGAAAGAATGTGTAGGTAAATAAATGTTTTTAAATTAAGCAACTGTTAGAGTGTGAAATCCTTACTTTTTACGAAAAAACTGAGCTTTATATTGCCTTTGCTTACTTAGTTGCTTACTTTTTATTTCTATACCCAATTTACCAAGCTTGGTGAGGAAAGCCCAAATACGGCTTTATTCAAACCAAGCATTTTTCGTTTAATTAAGACCCGTTAAATAAGTTGCTTGATTTTTACGGGATTTAGTAAATATTTTGGTCGATTTTGGTAAATTTTTTTTTTCGGACG
>NW_023458916.1:26735-39430 GCF_013731165.1 Rhagoletis pomonella
GCAAGCAGATTAGACATTGTTTGGTCAGCAAAAATTTATGGGATAAAAATTGCATCAACTAAGAATTTCGAGTAAAGTATTGTATTCACGCATGCAGATATGTATATCCATATATACATATATACACACAGCTACATGGATGTCTCCACATCGAAAAACGGGAACCAAATCGAGCATGTTGTGATAGACGGAAGGCATGCTTCCATGTTTTAGATGTACATACGTACACTCCGAGGGCCAAACATCGACTCGCACTACTATATTGATGCATCCAATATGCGACCCAACCTCGGAGAACGAAAAATGACACTGAAGATGGCACAATGCCTAAACCGGTTTTTCTCCAAGCCAAATTTGACAAGGGATGACGGAAAATCGTTCCACAATACATCATTTTGTGTTGACTTGGTAGGTCCCACTTCTAAATTCCCGCTTTTATTTCCCCTATGGACGGCTACGGCGAAGAGCGTCTGTAAGATTTTGGAGGACAACGTTTTTCTTTTATTTGGTGTCCCTCGGTCGGTGGTCTGCGACAACGGACCCCAGTTCAAGAGTTGTGAACTGCGGGGACTCTGCGGTGCTTATGGCGTCCAACTCCGATACACCGCACGCTACCATTCACAGGCTAACACGGCTGAGATAATAAACCAGATTATAAAAACTACGCTTAGGGCTTATGTATCGGAGAATCAGCTTCAGGGGATCAGCAGTTAGCTAGGGTAGCTTGCTGCATTAGGTCAGCGCAGCACGAAGTTTTAGGAGCCGTGCCATATTTTGTAAATCTTGGTAGGGAAATGGCGTTAGAAGGTAGTAGGCACTACATTGAATCATAATAAGACCAGGAGAAGGTTAGTTGAGGAGAGAGCAAGGAAGCTCGAAGATATTAGGCGTATAGTAAGAACTAGGTTGGAAGAGTCCAGTGCGAAGTTAGCCAGGCAGTATAATCTTGGAAGACGGGATGCAGAGTTTATGCCGCTAGAATTAGTTTGGAGGAAGAATTTGGTATTACCGGATGCAGCAAATTATTACGTGGCGAAGTTAGCGTCGAAAAAGGGGACGTGTAACGTCAAAGCGTTGAGGCCTTAGAGGGAGAAGTAGGTCAAGTATTTAGACAAAAGAAATCTTCGCTTTCTTTTCAATGAGGAAGGGGTAACAAAGTTTCTTTTGTATATCCCTTCGTTTTACCCTCATTTCCTTTCACTCCAACCGATAGGAGCGAACTCTACCGGCGAATAGTTGAGTAAATTAAAGCTCAGGTTGAAGAGCAAAACAGCAGCGGCGGTGTGCTAACACAATGGGGAAATGTCTCCATTAGGGGTGTTCGCGCCAAAACGATACCAACCAACAGCAAAAGGGTAGGAAAAAGAGATGACGCGAAAACTCACAAGAGGGGCGTCGCCTTTTTGCCTTATCGCGGCACTTTTGTTGTCCGCCGAATGATGGCAATGGCAAAGTCCATGGTGGTTGTTTGTATGCGGCGTGGTGGCGACCGCCAAAGCGCCCAATTCGTTTTAATAATTAACGGGCCGGCGATAATTGATCGGGCAACAACAACACCAGAACTGAGACCCGATGGTTTTGCGGAGCGGCGCGTAGGTTGCGGCCACACTTGTAGCTGCGCGCCGGGGGAACTGAGTGAGCATTGATCAGGGAAACATTCCTATTGTGTGCGAATTTGTTTATTCCAAAGTGTTTTATTGATATAGTTATTTAGTACCAGACGTGGTACAGTGGTTTTTTGGTGATTTTGTCTTAGTGCCAGTAGAGGCACTTAGACTGCGGGTGAGCAGGCAAAATAAGAATTGGCGCCAGTCGAGGCGCTAGATAAAGTACAGGGTGTCCGGTGGCAGAATTAGGTTTTAGAATTAAAGTATCTCCCTAACCGCTGGGCGTATGGGCGGGGAGGGCACCGCGTTAACTTCGTCATTCGTGCGGGTTATTTGGTTACGATGTCGCAGTGGACATTTCAAGGCCAATGATTCGTGTGCAACTGCTCGTCGTAGATTTTGTTCACGTTACAATATTCGACGATTACGTGATGCCCCAAGTGAAAATTGGATTCGTTCATGGGTGCGAAGGTTCCGGGCAGCAAGTTCGGTGACAAACAGCCCACGGCCGGGGCCCAGCCGCACATCGAGAACAAATGAAAATATTGAACTCGTCGCTACAAGTTTGCACGATAATCCTCGTCAGTCCGTGCGCAAGAGAGCGGCTGCCCTGGGACTTCCAGAAACTATTGTGCTTGAAATACTGAGGAAGGATCTTGGACTTCACTCCTTCAAAATTCAGATTGTGCAAGAACTTAAGTCTAACGATTACAATTTGCGTAAAAATTTCTGCGAGACCATGTTGGAACGATTTCGCACGGTAAACACTATCTTTTGGAGTGATGAAGCCCATTTTCATTTAAATGGAAGTGTAAATAAGCAAAATTGTCGTTATTGGTCACCTAGAGGGCAGAACCCACTTTTAAAACATCAGAAGCCGCTTCACAGTCCCAAAGTTACGGAATAATTGGACCATATTTTTTTGAAAATCGTGGAGGGAAAGCAATTTCTGTGGACGGTGTCTCTTATCGGCGCATGCTGAACGATTATTTTCTGCCAATAATGGGAGAACATTCTTCCTTCAGTACACACACATGGTTTCAGCAAGATGGCGCCACGCCGCACACGGCCAGAGAGACCATGGCCAAACTGCGTGATTTCTTCCCTAACAAACTGATAAGCCGTTTCGGCGACATATCCTGGCCACCAAGGTCACCCGATCTTACTCCTATGGACTTTTTCTGTGGGGATACCTCAAAAGTAAAGTCTATGAAACAAACCCAGCGACCAACTTAGCACTAAATGAAAATATCGTTCGAGAGGTTAATGGCATCCCGACATCACTTCTCCAGCGAGTGGCAAGGAGTACGGAGGCCAGATTTCAAGAGTGTATCCGACGTAGCGGTCAACATTTAGAGGACATAATTTAAAAAAAATAAAATCCGCACTTGTCTTCTTTGTAATAGCTATTGAAATAAAATTTTATCTTTATTAATTATTTTTTAATTTAGCTTTTAATTCCCAATTCTGCCACCGGACACCCTGTAGTTGGCAGTGTCGGTGTCGGATTTGGGCGGCGTAGCCCCGCGGGAGCACCCAGTGGTCGACGCACACCCCGACCACAGCATAAGTATCCTCTGTGTTGTTGCCTGTATTTGGCTAGTAGAGTTGTCGGTAGTAGTCCCCTATTGTGTTCCCTATCCTATTTTAGTATCCCGTATCCAAAGCCCAGTCACTTGGCGGGTTAAAGTTACCTCCGGCAGCCTGGGTGGTATTGCGAGTGGGTTCGTAACCTTTTGGTTGGACCTCACCTCGGCTGCACCAACAAATAAAGTTTTGTTTTTGGTGTTTTTTGACTCTTTATTACCGTTTGTTTTGTCATATAGTATTTTGCCTTTGAATATTGAGTGATTTGTTCCATAGTTTTTGGGCTCACCCTAATAGTCATATTTGTAGGTAGTTTGCTACTTGTTAATAGTTGATGCCGTTCCGTCATATAATTGTTGTTGTCCAACTTTAAATTTGCACTAAGTATTTTGTATATTGCCCTGTTGTTCCCCCTCAAGCAACCCCGCCGTCTCCACTGAGTCAGCCGGTTGCAATTTTTTTATGTCACTTCCTTTTTGTGAGTATATTTGTTTATTTGGTTGGCCCTTGTGTATTGTTGTTGTTGGGCACTTGTAAGTGCACTTGCCTTGGTACATTAGGTATGTCGACTTTTAGTAGCAAAAAGTAAGGTGACAGATGGCACGGCTAGCGGTCCTTGTTGGTGGCGACCCTTGACACTGGCTTCGGCCTCGGGGCGGCGGTGATAGTGGTGGCTCGGTGATCCCGAAGAGGTATTCGGCCTTAGTAAATATAGGCGGTGGCAGCGGCCCTGGATGTTGATGGCAAGGCTAGCGGTCCTTGTGGCTGGCAGGTAGTACTGGCGGACCGAAACGGTCGCCTGAGGAAGCTATACGGACGCTGGTCAATATGAGCGCCTACGACCCGGCAGCCTTTGCCGTAGACAGAGCCAGGGACGATCGAGGTTCCATGGCCTAAGCCATCTCGATCCACTTCTGTGCTTACCTACGGAAGCTTGTCAGTATGGATTCTCGTGGTCAGAACCAGGGGCGTTCGAAGTTCCACGGTCTAAGCCGTCTCGATGCGCCCCGTGCTCTACCCACGGAGGCGGGTCAGTATGGATTCGATCGTGGCTGCTTGGCATCGTGGGGCTGTTTTACCCGCCGCAGAATGCGTGCTTACAACGCTGTAATCTAAATGGGCGGGAGAGTTCGTCTCCTGTCCACTGAAACCGTCTATAAAAAAAATGGGTTTGGGGTCTGTGCAACCCCTAATGAACTGGTTAAGAAGCGAATGAAGATAGGAATTCTGGGCATGCTGACATAGCGAATTATCGTGGTTTGTTAGCGTACACGAGTTTTTTGGTTGCAGCGCATTTTTGCGTGCTTTTTTGTGGAGTATTTGCATAGTGGAGATATTGCGTATGTTTGTGTGTTTTGTAGGTATGTTTGTTAGTGGCTATATATAGGTATGTATGATGGTTTGTTGTGCATGTCGGTAGGTATGTATGCCAGCGTATAGATAAGTATGACGGGTTGCTGTACGCGTCTGCATGTATGGTATGTATTGTATGTATGTATGAATGATGGGTTGTCATGTTTGTGGGTATGTAGGTAGCGTAGGGAACTTACGGTACAGTCCCCCTCCCAGTTCGGCGCACGAAAAGGCGTAGTATTAAAGAGTTTGGGCCCGAGGGCCTGCACTACTACAGGCAATGCCTCGGTATAGTTTTACTTCCTTACGGTGTGTGTGTTTGTGGATTTTATTTATTTTAAACTTTAATATACAGGGTGTCCCAGAAGTAACGTGCCAAACTTTAGGGGAAGGTAGGTGGGGCGGTGAGCTCCCTGATAAATAAAAAATTTTCAGGTAAAAGTGTACCCGTTTATGAAATATTTACATTTCTTCCAATTAAAAAAAAATCGTGCCTTTTCATGTGTTTTCTTTAACTGCAACTACAAACCGGGCAATACTTAGTAAATTTTTTATGTAAAATACTTCCAGATAGTTGCCTCTCCATACTCAAATGCAATGTAGTTAAAATATATTAAGAAACCATCATAAAATTAGGACTATTTCTGCATTTTTAACTTTTTGATATTTTCTTCCCCAACTTTGACTATCTCGGGTGAAAAAAAATGTACTGAGCTATAACTTTACATTACATAAAAAAATTTCTCATTTCATAAAGATTTCAGAAAGGTGCCACACTTACTGTTTTGAACAGAAAAAAAAGTTATAGCCGCTTTTGTGGGTAAAGGACTGAGACACGCTAGAATGTATTTAATAGATTTAAATTGAATTTGCTCTTGTTACCGTCAAATGACATGCTAAATAGTACAAAGGTACATAATTACTTGTTTCTGACATTATTTTGTGTTACTTACCGGAATTAGTGAAAGTGGATTTTGTGAAATTGGACCCTTCGAACATTGTGTTATTAAAACTATGACAGAGAACACGCAGTATACGTCGCATGAATATGCGGATATTCACCTAATTTACGGTGAAGCTTGCTGTAATACCAGAGCTGCTCAAAGACTTTATGCAGAGCGATACCCCAATCGTCGGCATCCGGGCCGTGAAGTATTCGCCCGGAACCATAGAGAAATATATGAAGGTAAGTGATTTTTACACCTTTCTTGTTTGGAGCCATTCTTCTTTTAACTATCATTTTTAACTTTTTTAAGGTCGCACACCTGGAGGGCGTGGCGGCGAAACAGGACGTCCTGCAACGGTAGATGTTGAAGTTGTGTTAGAGGAAGTGGAACTAGGTCCATCGACTTCAGGGAGAATGATGGAAAGATGGACTGGAATACCAAAAACTACAGTTCACAATTCTTTAAAGTACCATCCCTACCACATTCACCGTGTTCTGGCTTTACAAGAGAGAGATTACCTGTCGAGGGTTAGATTCTGCAGTGAAATGTTGCGAATGCATGTTTCAGACCCCAACTTTTTTAATAAAATAATTTGGAGCGATGAATCATCATGCAAACGTGACGGTTATTTTAATTTACATAAACTTCACAGTTGGCAGATAGACAATCCTCACGAAATGAGATAAGATCGTTCGCAGGACCAGTACAAAATAAATTTATGGTGCGGTATTTTTAATTGTCAGATATTGGGACCTGTGGAACTTCCGCAAACGCTCAACTCCCACAGCTATTTAAAGTTCGTTCAGGAACGGCCTCCAACTCTTTTATAAGATGTACCCTTAAACCTGCGGCTAAGACTATGGCAGCAAAATGACGGATGCCCTGCTCACTACGGGCGTGAAGTAAGAGCTCATTTAGACGAAACTTATCCTCGCCGATGGATTGGACGATACGGGCCAATCACGTGGCCTGCTCAATCGCCTGACCTGAATCCATTAGATTTGTTCTACTGGGGCTGTCTTAAGGACAAAATTTATTCAAAAATAATTCAAAACCAAGAGCATTTGCCGGAACAAATAAATGGAGCTGCTGCTGAGATAGCCCAATTGAGTTTAAGATCTCTAAAAGCGTCTTTTCTTAGAAGGTGCCGAGCTTGTATTAGAGTAGAAGGTCGCCAATTTGAGCATATTTTATCAATAAATGAATAAATTTTTCTTCAAACAACTCATGTATATCTTATTTCACGTGAACCCATCCTTCACACAAAATATTGATAGATATAGCCCTTGTTATAGACTCTAGTCCGAATTCCGGTAAGTAACATAAAATAATGTCAGAAGCAAGTAATTATGTACCTTTGTACTATTTAGCATGTCATTTGACGGTAACAAGAGCAAATTCAATTTAAATCTATTAAATACATTCTAGCGTGTCTCAGTCCTTTACCCACAAATGCGGCTATAACTTTTTTTTTCTATTCAAAACAGTAAGTGTGGCACCTTTCTGAAATCTTTATGAAATGAGCAGTTTTTTTATGTAATGTAAAGTTATAGCTCAGTACATTTTTTTTTCACCCGAGATAGTCAAAGTTGGGGAAGAAAATATCAAAAAGTTAAAAATCCAGAAAAAGTCCTAATTTTATGATGGATCCTTAATATATTTTAACTACATTGCATTTGAGTATGGAGAGGCAACTATCTGGAAGTATTTTACATAAAAAATTTACTAAGTATTGCCCGGTTTGTAGTTGCAGTTAAAGAAAACACACGGAAAGGCACGTTTTTTTTTAAATTCGAAAAAATTTAAATATTTCAAAAACGGTGACACTTTTACCTGAACATTTTTTGTTTATCAGGGAGCTCACCCCCCCACCTACCTTCCCCTAAAGTTTGGCACGTTACTTCTGGGACACCCTGTATATAGAACATTTTAATTAACTATTTTTTTTAATTGTGCGGTTACTATATTCTTAAGATATTCTTACACGATATGTATTTGCATCTGTAAATGTGGCTTTTTCAATAATTGCTTATGTCTGTCAAATTCACAGTCTTTATTTAACTATTTAAAAATAGCTCAGATGATTCTATCTGTGTGTCAGATGAAAATAGATACATTTATATTTCGTATGTACGTGCATCTGCTTTGTACAGAAACAAATCTAATTTGCCTTTACACGATATGTTGACGTTTGCATATGTAAAAAGTGACATGTACACATGCAAATACATATCGCGTAAGAATACCTTTACAGAGATAATTTCTTATTTCAGGTATTCAAATTACATTTCATTTAAAGGTTTAAAATAAAAGAATATAAAATATCTTAGATTTTATGGTATAAATTTGTACATATCATGTGACGTGTGAGTGTGTGTATGTATATAAAGGAGTCTTTCATTCCGTGATGCGTTTGGCAATGCCGGGGGGGTTATGTGTGGAGTTCCTCTCTAGTTGGTGAACTCTATTATTCGGCTTTGTTCGTGGTACCTGACTACAGTGTGGTCCGCGTCAATGCGGAGGACATTTATGCTGCGTCCATGCCAACGCGTGTGAACGGATCGTTATACTTGATTCTGACGGGGTAGGTGTGTGTGCTTGCAACGCATTTGGCTAAGGCCGGATGTTGCGTTGTTCTAAGTGTGCACGCGTGCTGTCGTCCACATATGTTAGTGTGGCTCCTGTGCCCACCAGTGCCCGTATGTGCAAGACTGTGATGGTGACGCCGGCGTAAAAGCGACCGTCGATGTTCCGCCATTCGGGTTGCAATGTGGTAGCTTGGGCGATGGGTGGCGCTATAGCGGTTGATTTAAGGCATGGACAAACTGTGAAAAAAGTTCCATCTTGTCCGCAGCGGGAGCAGAACAGCCGCCTCGTGTTGGCACAATGAGAACGCTGATGTCCACGCTTATTGCAGCGCCAGCAGGTGCTTTTTGCGTCGTACCGGCTACCTATGGTGGAAAGGCTGTGTGCCGCCTGTATGTTCTGCCTGGACTCTTGGTTTTTGAGCAGCTCGTATGCACCGGTGAGCTCCCATTTGGTGAGAAATTCGCTTCTTTTTACGAAATATCGGTACTCGACACGCAGGCCGTCGCAAAGGCTTTCTGAGTGGTTTTCATTGCAAATTGTTGGTTGTTCTGGGATGAACGTCTGAAGGGCGAGGATGTAGTCCTTGACTTTTTCCCTTTGCAGCTGCCTCCGCTGGCGAATAGTGTCTTCTAACTGGTTTATGTGTCGCTTAGTCCAGGTGGTCATCTCTTGCCTCCGGACACGGAAAAACTGGAGCGCGTAAGATCTTGGGGACGGTTTGGAGAATTTGGTCTGGAAGGATTTGGTAGTATTCCGCCAGTTCCTCAATCCGGTCCAGGCAGCCGTGTAGGGCGTCGCCACCGGGATAGTGTACGTCCCAACGGCGGACAGTACTCATGATTTCAGCGTTACTTATCCTGTCTCAATGGTGGACCGCCGGATTTGCTTCTCTACAGTGTAGGAATGATTCGCCCAGTTTTGTTGCTGGGGTTACTTCGGGTGACGGCTTTGCCAGACTGGCTTCGTCAGCGGCGATCTCCACCTCCAGTTCCTTTAGGAGATTTTCGGGTGATTTCCTTTTCGCTTGGTTCTGATGAAGTTGCTTAGAGCACTCCGTAGCGCAGCGACTGAGTTTCCCTCAACTGGTAACTGGTGTTGTCTGCACCCCTTCACTTATCTCTCTTACTTTAGTATGTATATCCAGCCCAGATGTGATGATGAAGGTGGCAGCTCGGCCCTAATAAGGGGCGATGGCGACAGCGGCCTTGGATGGCGATGATTAGGCTAGTGGTCCTGAAAGGTGGAGGCCCTTGGCATTGGCATCGGCCTAGGGGCGGTAGTGATATTGGCGGCCCCATGATGAGGATGGTGGAAGCTCGGCTCTAATAGGCGGCCCAGGGGCGGCAGTGATATTGGCGGCCCGATGATTGCGTGGATAGTCCTCGGGCCTGGTAAATGATGACGGTGACGGCGGCCCTGGATGTTGATGACGTGGTTATCGGTCCTTGTTGGTGGCATCCCTTGGCACTGGCTTCGGTGTCGGAGCGGCGGAAATAGTGGCGACCCGGTGATCGCGGAGATGTACTTGGCCTTGGTGAATATTGGCGGTGCCAGCGGCCCTGGATGCTGATGGCACGCTAGCGGTCCTTGTGGGTGGCGTCCCTTGACACTGGCTTCGGTCTCGGGGCGGCAGCTGGTACTGGCGGTCCGAGAGGTCCCCTGCGGAAGCTACGGAAGCTGGTCAATATAAGCGCCCACGACCTGCCAGTCTTTCCCGTAGACAGAGCCAGGGGCGATCGAGGTTCCATTGCCTAAGCCATGGGATGCTCGTCAGTATAGTTTTTCGTGGTGAGAACCAGGAAGCGGGTCAGTATGGATTCGATCGTGGCTGCTTGGCATTGTGGGATGGTTTTACCCTCCGCACAATGGCTGCTCGCCACGCGGTAATCTAAGTGGGCAGGAGAGTTCGTCTCTTGTCCACTGAGACTGTTTATAAAAATAATGGATTTGGGGTCTGTGCGAGGGGTATTCCCCCTAATACAGGCCCCTCAACTTCTCGGCCTTTCCCACAGGAAGAGCCAGGGGCGATCGAGATTCCATGGCCTAAGCCATCTCGATCCGCTTCTGTGCCTACCTACGGAAGCTGGTACGGGCTGCGTCGGCGTTGGTCAACTTAATTCGGTTGCCGAATGAACTGGTTGAGAAGAGAATGAAAATCGCAATTCTTGACATGCTTACATAGTGAACGCTCGTGGTGTGTTAGCGTACCCGAGTGGTTGCTGCGCATCTTTTGCGTGCATTCTTGTGGAGTATGTGCATAGTGGAGATATTGCGTATGGTTGTATGTATTGCAGGTATGTATGTTAGTGGCTCTATATAGGTATGTATGATGGTTTGTTGTGTATGTCGGTAAGTATAAATCTCAGCGTATAGGTATGTATGACGGTTTTCTGCACGCGTCTGTATAAAAGGTATGAATTGTACGTATGTAAATATGATGGGTTGGCATGTATGTGGGAATGTAGGGGCCCCGGACTGGGCTACAAGCTAAATCTCCCAAGAATTTTCCAGGAGCGTTACCTTATGTATCGGGTAAAGTTTATATGAGTTTCTTAAGGCCCATGTGCAGAAATTACCCTATAGTCTTCTATACGTGTGAGTTTTTGTCTTTTTTTAACACCCTAGTAAAATATGTCTCTTTATGTATAGCTTCGCTCTTCTTGTCGTGAATCTTGTTGAGTATCTGTACTCTTTTCACATTCACGTATGTCATACTCAGCCATATTTAGCTTATTCAGTCTTTCAGTACTCCTACGAAGTGAACACCTCAATAACTACTACTAACACCTAGTCTTACCGAACGATTACCGCAAAACTTACTGGTAGTCTTACCAAGCGATTACCGCAAAACCTACCTTTAGTCTTACCAAGCTATTACCGCAAAACCTACCGGTAGTGTTACCAAGCGATTATCCTATTCAAATGAAATTTTTTCTCTCTTTTAAAATTTTTCATATTTTTAATTATTATGTGTGCTTTATGTCCCTTACATATTTATATCCAAACATATATATATATATATACACATAAATAATTTGCGCTTAACAAGGTCCACCTCTCCAGAAGCGCCCTTCACCGTATGAATGTGCTTTTTATGTTTTAAAAAATAGGTACTTAGTTTCGACCAGGATTTGAATGTTAAAATTACCATTGCAGTGCTCATTCAGCTTTTCCTAAACTTCCATTGCAGCATCTATTGTGAAAAGCGGAAATACGCTAGCAACTTCCACTATTCCTTCATCAACGATGTCGCCGGTCATTTTTCTAACTGACTGCTGCACCTTCGCCAAAATTACTTTACACTCGCGCATCAGGCGATTCTAAGCCATTGTCTCGTTCCTGTTGGCCATCTGAAATGGAATAAAATATTACTTGCAAATAAATCCAATATTTATTTATTTATTTATTTAACCCACATTTTCACATAAAACCTTTTCCATAGCATCAATGCGATGATCAAGTACATCCAAGCGGCTTTCAACCTGTCTTTGGTTTTACATTATTTTTTCGTCCATATCGTCCATTTCGTTTTGAAAAGTTCGCTTGTTCATTATTCTTACCTTTATTCCTTTATTCACCTATTTTATTTTTATTTGATTAATTTATTTTCGCGAGTTTACGACTGCGCATCTAACACGAAACTTTGTTTTCTCAGAATATATGTAAATAAAAGTTATGGACAAGGTTAGTCGAAAAAGTACTCACTAAAAAGAACTCGTTAAAAAGAATTCATTATGATGTACTCGGTATGTTTGACATCTAATAGACAATTGCTGAATGCCCATTTAATTCCAAATCAGAATATGGTGTGCTTCAAAAGTTATGATATAATAAATTGTGCCCCTCTTAAAAATTACATAAAAAATTCACTTGTTTTCATTTTTTTTTTAAATTTAAACACCTATAATTCAAAAGTTATGCAGCAAATTAATCCAATTTTTTTTAGGCTTCAAGTATCCGTCAGTGAATTATATCCAAAAGCAACCAGCTTGATTTAGTTTACAACAGTGAAAATAAAGCTAAATAACACAAAGGTTACCTGTGTTTTAGATTTGCCCATATTATAGGCTACTAGAAAAAACGCTGGTGGCGCTGGAGTAGAGTTACTTATAAAAGTCGTATTTATTAATCGATTTCGTTCAAATTCACAACGTGACTACCTGTTAGATGAAAAATTCCTTTGCTAAAAATGGACCCGCTGGATTTTAGATATTTAGAAAATCCGTATTTTTTATAAAATCTGATTGAAATTCATAATACGTATTCATTTCATGACAAGCAAAGGAAATATATAGAAACCCCCACGGGGCTTGTTCTGCTTTGGCCCTATGTTAATCTTAGACGAATTAACTTTTAAGATGGCTAAATCAAGGATGTGTTTAAGTATGCATATAAACACGGTAATCGTGATCTTGCGTCTACTTGCGATTGACGAAGCTGCTCGAGGCTGCCGTTATTATAGCAGTAAGACTCAAAGAAACCAGTTCACAAATATTAAAGACGAATTGTAAAAGTGTCGAATTGACAAGGAAAGATTCGACCACATCCGCCCAAGAAGGCACACGAAAGGTATATCAATGGCATCATTTGAACGATATCCAAGAGATCACAC
>NW_023458916.1:39530-46072 GCF_013731165.1 Rhagoletis pomonella
AAAGGTATATCAATGGCATCATTTGAACGATATCCAAGAGATCACACGACTCATTTAGCTAATGTAAGGAAAACTTTTAATCCTGTGAGCATTCTTGGCCCTCCTATAATTAAACGTGCTCTTGAGTTTCCTTATAAGGGGTTTTATTGCCTTACAGGGTACGTCGACCATACTGAAGTTGCTAGATCATAGAAAAGTATTACGCACGCTTGGCAGAGATCTCACAGGTGGAAACGCTTGACATCGAAAGGGATTAGTATTCTATATGGAATCACAGCGCTACTATTCTGGGCATATGTGCGAGGAGGATTCCGCTCTTTAGTCGTTTCAATTTAAACTAAAAATGTTTACTTTACAGACCGCTTTTGCTTTTAAACACTATGCTTGTATTGGCCAACGGAAAAGATCTTATTAGGCGCCGCGAAGCAAGCGGGCATGTGCTGGTAGTTAAATAAACGTTTTCAGCATTTGCACCAAAGCTACATACCCCTATTGGAAATTATAGATTATATGTTCCAAATCCAACTGTGACTAGTGTGACTTGACATCGTGGCGGGTGTGACAAATACACATTATAAGACAATTAAACTAACTCAATTTCTCAAAAAATCGGATTTTACAAACTCATAAAAGATTCTGTCACCTAAGGACGGGAGAATCCTTGATCGGACTCTTCATCTCACTGCCTGTCTGAGTCATTGTAAAGTACCTTATTTTTAAGTAGTACACTGAGGGTAAAAAAAATTAAAATCAAATAGAAACGTAATTGATCTTACTATAAACGTCAACGAAAGTACTGTATATTGGCAAGTATTCAATTCAATTACGCGTATATTGAAATTACCGCGCTAGTTCTGAAAAAGCATCCGTGAAGTGAATAATAAAGACAAAAACTAAAAAAAAACAAGTAAGAAAGTCTAAGTTCGGGCGGAGCCGAACATTAAATACCCGGCGCAAGTATTAAATACATGTTTTTCACCTTTCCAAAAACTACCGCTACATTATCCCTACTTTATACATCTTCGATAGAACGTTCAATTAGACATAATGAGATAAACTTATAAAGTCAGTTAAATACCCGGCGCAAGTATTAAATACATGTTTTTCACCTTTCCGAAAACTACCGCTACATGGTAAGTAGGGGTAGTTTTACCCCTATTTCAAACATCTTCGATAGAACGTTCAGTTAGACATAATGAGATAAACTTACAAAGTCATATGTGGACGGTATCACGCCCATTTTCCAAAATTCCAAACAATATTACTTATTTTCAAGGGATTGTTGTTAGTATCAATTTTGAGTAACCGTTTTGATTAACCGTTGTAATTTTAGTCCGATTTCAATAACTTTCAACGTTTTGCTATTATGTGGCAAGCAAAATAACCGTACCGAGTTTGGTACAAATTGGTAGAACGGATACCGAGATACATACGTTGCTACGCCCATTTTCCAAAATCTTATAAACGTATTTCTTGGTAAAGAATTATTGCAAGCATAAATTTTGAATACATTAGCTTTAGTATTAATTGATTTATCGCAGATTTCGAATTTCTCTAAATTACCGTTATATGGGATGTGGGCGTGGTTATTGTCCAATGTTAAAAATTTTCAGCCATTTGGTATGTTGTGCCAAGGCCAACAACTGCGCTAAGTTTGGGCGAAATTGGTGAAGCGATATTCACATATAATCATAAGTGGGCGTGACTAAGCCCATTTTCCAAAAATTTGTAATATTTTTATAGTTACTAAAATATCGCAGTTTTCGTATTTCTCAAAACTACCGTTATATGGGAGGTAGGCGTGGTTATTGTCCGATTTTGCCCATTTTCAATACCATCCGTCCCACGCCCAAAAGAAGTACACATACCGAGTTTCGTAAAGATATCTAAATTTTTCTCGAGTTATCGTGTGCACAGACGAACGGACGGACAGACGGTCACCGCTTAATCGATTTCTCTTATCATTCTGATCATTTATGTATCCATACGGTACAGATTTTTCAACTCTTGTACTGATTTTATTCATTTCTACAATCAGAACGCTAATGTCCTTATTTTTCAAAAATTGTACGGATTTGTACTGAATTTTCAATTCAAAAAAAATACTTAAGGATTTTCTTAAGGTTTTTACATTACGTTGGAACTTCCCTAAACTGTACTGTAAAAAATAAGAAGAAAATAATTTAATTATAGTTGACATGTTTCAGATAGTGTTTGATATGCCCAAGAAAATAATACAACAAAAAGATCAATCGTTTTAATCGTTGCCTAAAACTTACAATTCTTTTTTCACAATTTACAGACATTGTAAAAGAGTTTTGCATACGAGACAGAGTTAGATACTCTTTTCAGCGAATTCTTAGTCTTTCAAAGTTTTTGCGTAGTTGAAGGAATGAATTTAAGCCATGAGGAAATATAGATGAAGTCCTTAAATAGTGGCACTTTTCCACAGTTTGAAAAAATATGTAATTAATTTTTTTTCAATACCATACTCAAACGAAGCAACTGAGAGCATCTTAAGTATACAGATATTTCCTGACACAAAGAGAGAAATCGGCTTCTAGTTAAAATTTTTTAAAGTGAGCCTCAAATTAAAATTAATTTTAAAATGGAATGTATAGAATTCTTTGACTATTTAAACACTGACGATTCAAATGATCTCATTATTGCTATTCAAAAATGTAATAAATATAAAATAATTTATTGACTTCTGTGTACAATCATGTGTACACTCATGTTAAAATGAATAATCCTTTTTTTTTATGAACTATATTTTATTCGTATACCAAAATATTGTTTAAAACTAGTTCTCTGGCGATTTAAAGTATTATCTGTTACTTATATTCATAATTTTGCTTTGAATAAAAATGTATTGAAAAGTACTGATTTTTTTTAGCAAGCAAAAGTCTAACGTACTGATTTCGCGCATAAAAAATCTGGCAACCCTATGAACACATTTGTCTATATCTATCTCGATTTGTTTTGCCTGTTACAAACAACCGTTATGTGAACAAAGTTATAATACCCGTGTGCACAAGTGAGCTCGGGTATAATATTTAATTTACACGTTGCCTGCAGTGGAATTCGAACCCTGGCCATCTCTAGATATCAACAAATTGTGGAAAGCATCTTCGCGCACTCAGCTACACCTAGGCATATAAATTTGCTTTCAAATGTTGAATTTCCGTCAACACCACAGCACGCGATTTGTACGGATATATATGTACTATGTGTGTGTTGTCGCCGCTCTGCATGCTGGAGATGCGTACATATATGTATATTGAACAAGTGAAGACGTGTTTTTCAAATGCTCCATATCCATAGTGTACACTGCGAGAGATACTGAAATCGCAAGCACCCAAAGTGTTTAAAGAGCTGATAATTATTATCAGCCAACAGAAAAGCGAAGATAATATTCGCATCCCCACTGTATCAAGTGAGTAAACAAATTATTAATTCCTGAAAATAAGTTTTCCCAGGAGAAAGAGCCACGAAAAAGGAATAGGCAAAGTAGTGCAAACACAGCTGAGAGAGACCACGCTCTCAATCCACTACAGCCTACATTCCACTTTCGGTGATTTTGCACGTTGAGGAATCTTTGAGGCGTTTGGTGTGAGGTATTTGCGAGCATCAATTACCAGCCAATTCAGTCTCGTCCTCAAATATGTGCGGTGGATATGTCGGTTACAATAAAATCAACTGACACACCCACAAACAAGAAGGAGAACTATGACGGTTTAATCAACCCGTTCTCCAATTCGGCCAAAACACCCCGGTCGCCCCAGAGGAAGCAAAGTGATCTTCTGGCAACAACACCAGCAGCCGATTCAAACGTCCTATGCCCAATAAAGCTACGCTGCCTACTGACAGCTTAAGCGCTAAAACTACGCCGTCGAGCAATGCTACGGCTCACTCTGATCATCAGAACAGCGAAAGAGAGGAAGAGGATGTTCTCTCAATGTTAGGCACTCTAATAGATGATAATCTCACTCACATATGGGCAAAAGCAAAGACATGTTAATCAGCAAATGAAAAATATAATTGGAAAAATTGCAAACTTGCAAAAGCAAACAGTTTCCAAGTAACAATTAAAAGCGACCTGCTCGACCACCCAACCCAAAAGATCTCGCAACAATCAAAGCGCTGACCCAATAGAAGATGTGTTTCCCCAACAACAAGTTAAGCGTTCATGTACGAACTCTACAAAGTGGCGGGTGAGCGCCGAGCTGATTGGTGAAACCCAACTCTATAGAAAGGCATTGGGACTAGCTCCGACCCTACTAAAACGGTATCGGTTGACAAAGTAACCAATGATACTCGAGATGACCCTCCCAATGAGAAAAATATTGCAGATAATAGCTCGGTTGGAGATTGGCAAATAGTAGGCGGTACTAAAGCCAAGACCAGACCCTTGAAAATCCCTGGCGTAATGCTCTTGCAGCTGAACGGTTCAGTGATCTCTACTGAATCGCAAGAGGTTATGAAGAAATGCCTTGGTGACGAAGCTAATGTAAAGATTTTAACCCTGCAGACCCTAATCGAATATAAAGATCACGACGAAATAACCACTGGAGAATAGATTCTCACTGCAGTTCAAGCAGGCCTAGGTGTTAATGATCTATCAATCTCTGTTGTAAAGAGCTTGAGAAAGTCTTACAGGACACACAAACGGCGTTGATCAAGCTTCCAGTGGACAGGGCTAGAAAGCTACTCGAAAAAGGGAAGCTTATAGTAGGCTGTGTGGACTGCCGAATCAGAGAACACCTTCAGCCCAAAAGGTGTTTCAGATATCTAGGGTTTGAGTACAGGTCTAAGGATTGCACTGAAGACGATAGGCCAAAACTCAGCAGAAGGTGCGGCGCACAGTGTATCATTTCCATATTCTAGAAAAGATTAATTCCATTATTTTGTGTCGCCAAATTTGAAAACAACGTCAAGAATGTTTTTAGAAATGCCTGATAAATACGAAACAATAACAACTAAACAATTTTAATCAAAGTGTATGGCGGGACGGGGTTTGATTTGGAAAATTACCGAGCACAATAATATTTAAACTTGTATATTTGAAACTGAATCTCAATGTTTATTTTGTCGGTGTTATGTGATTTATGCAACAATTACTAAAATACCATTTTGGTGTTATTTGCTTGGGTATGTTCTTTTTAATGAATATACATTTTTGGGATTTTAGTAAACTAGGAATGAGTATTCCATGTTAAAGTAAAACGATGTTAACTTAAATTTATTTTTAGCAATTTATTAATTTCATTAGACCCGCAAACTCGTTATCCGCCACTATTCGATAAAGTTTGTATCTCAGTTTATTTGCCACTCCTCTTAGACTTTAAACAACATAAATTTAGCTGCTGGAAAGTGCAGGTTCTGATGAAATTTTTTTTTTCTGGCCTACTGGGAATTTCATTTTCTTCGAGCAATTTATTTGCATTTTATCTCGACCGAGACAAATTCTTATATTTTCGTTTTGAATAGAGAAAGCCTGATTCATTACCTTTCCAATGGTATCCCATTTTTGTAAATAGAGTAAGAAATATTGAACTTATAACGGAATTTTTTGACCAACTTGACTTTTTTATCGATATTTTCCACGCCCATAATTAAAAAAAATATATATTTATTTTTAAGCCCATTTCTGTCAGTTTATAATTTCTTGTTATAGGGAAATTCTTAATATCAATTTTGGGCATTTTAGCTTTTGCAGTTAGTTAAATATTTCAGTTTTTGCATTTTTAAAAATTGCAGTTATATAATAGGGTGGCATGACAGTAACTATAAATTACCAATTTTTTGTAGAAAGCTTCGCCTATTTTATAACGTACCTTGGGCAAAATTTCATTGATCTATCTTCAATAGATTTCGAATTACAGAATTAAAAGCAGCTTGATGGGTAAAATCTTACACTGTGCGGCGGGCCTAACCACCAGGCAAAGACCCAAAGTGTTGCTATGTACTAAGGCAGGCATAGGTCTGAGGGACCATTTTACTGGTAGCGTCAGATGCCCAGCATACAAGAAAGCGGCCCAAAAATCTTCCATATAAAGTTGATGCAACTCAACTTAAACCACTGCAAAGCGGCTCAGGAGCTATTAAAGCAGACGGTTTGTGAGAAGAAAACGGATGTAGCAGTCCTACAGTCAGCCAGCTTTTACTCGCTTCCAGAGTCGTTTAGACAGAAAAGGAAGCTGCTAAAAGGAGAAATTAAGAACAGTAAACGTAACTGTTTTCTAAAGCTGTGCTATGATGCAGAAACAAATGCTTGGGGAAGCGTGTATAAGGTCGTCATGGGGAAACTCCGTACCCCTGGTCAAATGCCAACTTCACTCAGTGTTTTTGAAAACATTGTTTCAACACTTATTCCTACATAACCGGAACTCCATTCCATGTCAGTCGTACAGCAACCCAGGCCAATTATCCCTTCCGTTTCCAACGAGGAGGTACAAGAAGCGTGCAAGCGGCTGGAGGCAGCTAAGGCTTCAGGGCCGGATTGCATTCCTATTGTGGCACTGAAAAAAAGGATTAGTCAC
>NW_023458916.1:46082-47478 GCF_013731165.1 Rhagoletis pomonella
AGGCTTACCTCATACGCTTCAAGCTGGAAGACACCGATACATGTGATTCCTCCGCTGGAAGCGTTGCCGAAGACGTCGAACATGTATTTTTCTACTAAAATAAGTTCGCCAGAGAGCGGATTTATCCGAGAGATGTCTTTAAAGTAGACCCAACTCCTGAAAATATTGTTGCAAATATGCTCCAATCCCCAGAAATCTGGAATGCAGTAGTAGTGGAATGGTAGTAGGAAATGACTATCAAACTGAAAACTCTAGACCAATAACGTACGTATGAGCTGCGTGCTCAAACCGCCTCCCGATAAAATACTTGACGGTAGTACCCGGGGGTAATTCGGTACAGGACGGTAGCAGGTTTAGTTCGGGTTAAAGTCCCACACTGACGGGGTACACATGCTTTCGATGCTGCCTCCTCGTAAAAAAAATATATATACATACTCAGATGTGAACAGTCAACTACATGCGATATAATTTTTTGTATGAAAATATTATTTTTAAATACGAACATTTTTAAACGATAATCAAATATAAAGTATTGCATTATTTCCCTCAGTGCACTATACTTTTTATGAAGCTGTTACCTGTCAAACCGTATGAGTTACTGTTTTACCCTGACAAGTGAAGTAATGGCTTTTTTGTATCCGTGAAAGCATAGCTTAGTTTTCGCTTCGCTCAAGCATCATATCTTTATGATTAGCTTTATCATCGGTGATCACAAAGAGATATATAATACATTTCATGTTAGCAGATAAGTAATGGTAGCAGTCTCTGGCCGAACTCAATAAAATTTGTTAAACTTTAAATTGTGACGGGTGTGACATGTGACGGGCATGACCAATATAATCGATTTTGTTTTCTAAAAGAAAAGCATATTACTATTTAAAAGAAGTTCTCACACATAGCGTTACTTTCGCCAGCTTTTTTACACTTCAAAAAATAACTATTATTTGCATTTGGTGACGGGCGTGACATTAAAATATGCTTTGCTTTAATATATAATAAAATATTTAGTACTTGCCCGAAAACCTTACAAATTTCACTGTTACAATGCTGACGAATTGTTCTCTGCATTGACCATTTAAACAATGCAAAAAAGACCATAGAGTACGAAAATCAGCCTTGTAAATTTTGAAGAAAATGAGTTTTAAATAGCAGTCTTGAAGGTTAGATTTATTTACTCTTATTTATTAGAAGCAATACACACAAATTCTTATGTTAATTTTCGTTTCATTTGGTATCGATTACCGTGGAATGAGCCATTTTTTATGGTTATCAGTAATGTTTCATAAATTAATCTTACCTATTTTACATGTCTGACCATGGGCGTAGCCAGGTAGGGGCAGGGAGGGGGTAAAGGTATATCAATGGCATCATTTGAACGATATCCAAGAGATCACAC
>NW_023458916.1:47578-48979 GCF_013731165.1 Rhagoletis pomonella
GTGTGATCTCTTGGATATCGTTCAAATGATGCCATTGATATACCTTTACCCCCTCCCTGCCCCTACCTGGCTACGCCCATGGTCAGACATGTAAAATAGGTAAGATTAATTTATGAAACATTACTGATAACCATAAAAATGGCTCATTCCACGGTAATCGATTCCAAATGAAACGAAAATTAACATAAGAATTTGTGTGTATTGCTTCTAATAAATAAGAGTAAATAAATCTAACTTTCAAGACTGCCATTTAAAACTCATTTTCTTCAAAATTTACAAGGCTGATTTTCGTACTCTATGGTCTTTTTTGCATTGTTTAAATGGTCAATGCAGAGAACAATTCGTCAGCATTGTAACAGTGAAATTTGTAAGGTTTTCGGGCAAGTACTAAATATTTTATTATATATTAAAGCAAAGCATATTTTAATGTCACGCCCGTCACCAAATTCAAATGATAGTTATTTTTTTGAAGTGTAAAAAAGCTGGCGAAAGTAACGCTATGTGTGAGAACTTCTTTTAAATAGTAATATGCTTTTCTTTTAGAAAACAAAATCGATTATATTGGTCACGCCCGTCACATGTCACACCCGTCACAATTTAAAGTTTAACAAATTTTATTGAGTTCGGCCAGAGACTGCTACCATTACTTATCTGCTAACATAAAATGTATTATATATCTCTTTGTGATCACCGATGATAAAGCTAATCATAAAGATATGATGCTTGAGCGATGCGAAAACTAAGCTATGCTTTCACGGATACAAAAAAACCATTACTTCACTTCACGTCAGGGTAAAAACAGTAACTCATACGGTTTGACAGGTAACAGCTTCATAAAAAGTATAGTGCACTAAGGGAAATAATGCAATACTTTATATTTGATTATCGTTTAAAAATGTTCGTATTTAAAAATAATATTTTCATACAAAAAATTATATCGCATGTAGTTGACTGTTCACATCTGAGTATGTATATATATTTTTTTTTACGAGGAGGCAGCATCGAAAGCATGTGTACCCCGTCAGTGTGGGACTTTAACCCGAACTAAACCTGCTACCGTCCTGTACCGAATTACCCCCGGGTACTACCGTCAAGTATTTTATCGGGAGGCGGTTTGAGCACGCAGCTCATACGTACGTTATTGGTCTAGAGTTTTCAGTTTGATAGTCATTTCCTACTACCATTCCACTACTACTGCATTCCAGATTTCTGGGGATTGGAGCATATTTGCAACAATATTTTCAGGAGTTGGGTCTACTTTAAAGACATCTCTCGGATAAATCCGCTCTCTGGCGAACTTATTTTAGTAGAAAAATACATGTTCGACGTCTTCGGCAACGCTTCCAGCGGAGGAATCACATGTATCGGTGTCTTCCAGCTTGAAGCGTATGAGGTAAGCCT
>NW_023458916.1:48989-55518 GCF_013731165.1 Rhagoletis pomonella
GTGACTAATCCTTTTTTTCAGTGCCACAATAGGAATGCAATCCGGCCCTGAAGCCTTAGCTGCCTCCAGCCGCTTGCACGCTTCTTGTACCTCCTCGTTGGAAACGGAAGGGATAATTGGCCTGGGTTGCTGTACGACTGACATGGAATGGAGTTCCGGTTATGTAGGAATAAGTGTTGAAACAATGTTTTCAAAAACACTGAGTGAAGTTGGCATTTGACCAGGGGTACGGAGTTTCCCCATGACGACCTTATACACGATTCCCCAAGCATTTGTTTCTGCATCATAGCACAGCTTTAGAAAACAGTTACGTTTACTGTTCTTAATTTCTCCTTTTAGCAGCTTCCTTTTCTGTCTAAACGACTCTGGAAGCGAGTAAAAGCTGGCTGACTGTAGGACTGCTACATCCGTTTTCTTCTCACAAACCGTCTGCTTTAATAGCTCCTGAGCCGCTTTGCAGTGGTTTAAGTTGAGTTGCAACAACTTTATATGGAAGATTTTTGGGCCGCTTTCTTGTATGCTGGGCATCTGACGCTACCAGTAAAATGGTCCCTCAGACCTACGCCTGCCTTAGTACATAGCAACACTTTGGGTCTTTGCCTGGTGGTTAGGCCCGCCGCACAGTGTAAGATTTTACCCATCAAGCTGCTTTTAATTCTGTAATTCGAAATCTATTGAAGATAGATCAATGAAATTTTGCCCAAGGTACGTTATAAGATAGGCGAAGCTTTCTACAAAAAATTGGTAATTTATAGTTACTGTCATGCCACCCTATTATATAACTGCAATTTTTAAAAATGCAAAAACTGAAATATTTAACTAACTGCAAAAGCTAAAATGCCCAAAATTGATATTAAGAATTTCCCTATAACAAGAAATTATAAACTGACAGAAATGGGCTTAAAAATAAATATATATTTTTTTTAATTATGGGCGTGGAAAATATCGATAAAAAAGTCAAGTTGGTCAAAAAATTCCGTTATAAGTTCAATATTTCTTACTCTATTTACAAAAATGGGATACCATTGGAAAGGTAATGAATCAGGCTTTCTCTATTCAAAACGAAAATATAAGAATTTGTCTCGGTCGAGATAAAATGCAAATAAATTACTCGAAGAAAATGAAATTCCCAGTAGGCCAGAAAAAAAAAAATTCATCAGAACCTGCACTTTCCAGCAGCTAAATTTATGTTGTTTAAAGTCTAAGAGGAGTGGCAAATAAACTGAGATACAAACTTTATCGAATAGTGGCGGATAACGAGTTTGCGGGTCTAATGAAATTAATAAATTGCTAAAAATAAATTTAAGTTAACATCGTTTTACTTTAACATGGAATACTCATTCCTAGTTTACTAAAATCCCAAAAATGTATATTCATTAAAAAGAACATACCCAAGCAAATAACACCAAAATGGTATTTTAGTAATTGTTGCATAAATCACATAACACCGACAAAATAAACATTGAGATTCAGTTTCAAATATACAAGTTTAAATATTATTGTGCTCGGTAATTTTCCAAATCAAACCCCGTCCCGCCATACACTTTGATTAACATTGTTTAGTTGTTATTGTTTCGTATTTATCAGGCATTTCTAAAAACATTCTTGACGTTGTTTTCAAATTTGGCGACACAAAATAATGGAATTAATCTTTTCTAGAATATGGAAATGATACACTGTGCGCCGCACCTTCTGCTGAGTTTGGGCCTATCGTCTTCAGTGCAATCCTTAGACCTGTACTCAAACCCTAGATATCTGAAACACCTTTTGGGCTGAAGGTGTTCTCTGATTCGGCAGTCCACACAGCCTACTTTAAGCTTCCCTTTTTCGAGTAGCTTTCTAGCCCTGTCCACTGGAAGCTTGATCAACGCCGTTTGTGTGTCCTGTAAGACTTTCTCAAGCTCTTTACAACAGAGATTGATAGATCATTAACACCTAGGCCTGCTTGAACTGCAGTGAGAATCTATTCTCTAGTGGTTATTTCGTCGAGATCTTTATATTCGATTAGGGTCTGCTGGGTTAAAATCTTTACATTAGCTTCGTCACCAAGGCATTTCTTCATAACCTCTTGCGATTCAGTAGACATCACTAAACCGTTCAGCTGCAAGAGCATTACGCCAGGGATTTTCAAGGGTCTGGTCTTGGCTTTAGTACCGCCTACTATTTGCCAATCTCCAACCGAGCTATTATCTGCAATATTTTTCTCATTGGGAGGGTCATCTCGAGTATCATTGGTTACTTTGTCAACCGATACCGTTTTAGTAGGGTCGGAGCTAGTCCCAATGCCTTTCTATAGAGTTGGGTTTCACCAATCAGGTCGGCGCTTACCCGCCACTTTGTAGAGTTCGTACATGAACGCTTAACTTGTTGTTGGGGAAACACATCTTCTATTGGGTCAGCGCTTTGATTGTTGCGAGATCTTTTGGGTTGGGTGGTCGAGCAGGTCGCTTTTAATTGTTACTTAGAAACTGTTTGCTTTTGCAAGTTTGCAATTTTCCAATTATGTTTTTCATTTGCTGATTAACATGTCTTTGCATTTGCCCATATGTGAGTGAGATTATCATCTATTAGAGTGCCTAACATTGAGAGAACATCCTCTTCCTCTCTTTCGCTGTTCTGATGATCAGAGTGAGCCGTAGCATTGCTCGACGGCGTAGTTTTAGCGCTTAAGCTGTCAGTAGGCAGCGTAGCTTTATTGGGCATAGGACGTTTGAATCGGCTGCTGGTGTTGTTGCCAGAAGATCACTTTGCTTCCTCTGGGGCGACCGGGGTGTTTTGGCCGAATTGGAGAACGGGTTGATTAAACCGTCATAGTTCTCCTTCTTGTTTGTGGGTGTGTCAGTTGATTTTATTGTAACCGACATATCCACCGCACATATTTGAGGACGAGACTGAATTGGCTGGTAATTGATGCTCGCAAATACCTCACACCAAACACCTCAAATATTCCTCAACGTGCAAAATCACCGAAAGTGGAATGTAGGCTGTAGTGGATTGAGAGCGTGGTCTCTCTCAGCTGTGTTTGCACTACTTTGCCTATTCCTTTTTCGTGGCTCTTTCTCCTGGGAAAACTTATTTTCAGGAATTAATAATTTGTTTACTCACTTGATACAGTGGGGATGCGAATATTATCTTCGCTTTTCTGTTGGCTGATAATAATTATCAGCTCTTTAAACACTTTGGGTGCTTGCGATTTCAGTATCTCTCGCAGTGTACACTATGGATATGGAGCATTTGAAAAACACGTCTTCACTTGTTCAATATACATATATGTACGCATCTCCAGCATGCAGACCGGCGACAACACACACATAGTACATGTATATCCGTACAAAGCGCGTGCTGTGGTGTTGACGGAAATTCAACATTTGAAAGCAAATTTATACGCCTAGGTGTAGCTGAGTGCGCGAAGATGCTTTCCACAATTTGTTGATATCCAGAGAAGGCCAGGGTTCGAATTCCACTGCAGGCAACGTGTAAATTAAATATTATACCCGAGCTCACTTGTGCACACGGGTATTATAACTTTGTTCACATAACGGTTATTTGTAACAGGCAAAACAAATCGAGATAGATATAGACAAATGTATTCATAGGGTTTCCAGATTTTTTATGCGCGAAATCAGTACGTTAGACTTTTGCTTGCTAAAAAAAATCAGTACTTTTCAGTACATTTTTATTCAAAGCAAAATTATGAATATAAGTAACAGATAATACCTTAAATCGCCAGAGAACTAGTTTTAAACAATATTTTGGTATACGAATAAAATATAGTTCATAAAAAAAAAGGATTATTCATTTTAACATGAGTGTACACATGATTGTACACAGAAGTCAATAAATTATTTTATATTTATTACATTTTTGAATAGCAATAATGAGATCATTTGAATCGTCAGTGTTTAAATAGTCAAAGAATTCTATACATTCCATTTTAAAATTAATTTTAATTTGAGGCTCACTTTAAAAAATTTTAACTAGAAGCCGATTTCTCTCTTTGTGTCAGGAAATATCTGTATACTTAAGATCCTCTCAGTTGCTTCGTTTGAGTATGGTATTGAAAAAAAATTAATTACATATTTTTTCAAACTGTGGAAAAGTGCCACTATTTAAGGACTTCATCTATATTTCCTCATGGCTTAAATTCATTCCTTCAACTACGCAAAAACTTTGAAAGACTAAGAATTCGCTGAAAAGAGTATCTAACTCTGTCTCGTATGCAAAACTCTTTTACAATGTCTGTAAATTGTGAAAAAAGAATTGTAAGTTTTAGGCAACGATTAAAACGATTGATCTTTTTGTTGTATTATTTTCTTGGGCATATCAAACACTATCTGAAACATGTCAACTATAATTAAATTATTTTCTTCTTATTTTTTACAGTACAGTTTAGGGAAGTTCCAACGTAATGTAAAAACCTTAAGAAAATCCTTAAGTATTTTTTTTGAATTGAAAATTCAGTACAAATCCGTACAATTTTTGAAAAATAAGGACATTAGCGTTCTGATTGTAGAAATGAATAAAATCAGTACAAGAGTTGAAAAATCTGTACCGTATGGATACATAAATGATCAGAATGATAAGAGAAATCGATTAAGCGGTGACCGTCTGTCCGTCCGTTCGTCTGTGCACACGATAACTCGAGAAAAATTTAGATATCTTTACGAAACTCGGTATGTGTACTTCTTTTGGGCGTGGGACGGATGGTATTGAAAATGGGCAAAATCGGACAATAACCACGCCTACCTCCCATATAACGGTAGTTTTGAGAAATACGAAAACTGCGATATTTTAGTAACTATAAAAATATTACAAATTTTTGGAAAATGGGCTTAGTCACGCCCACTTATGATTATATGTGAATATCGCTTCACCAATTTCGCCCAAACTTAGCGCAGTTGTTGGCCTTGGCACAACATACCAAATGGCTGAAAATTTTTAACATTGGACAATAACCACGCCCACATCCCATATAACGGTAATTTAGAGAAATTCGAAATCTGCGATAAATCAATTAATACTAAAGCTAATGTATTCAAAATTTATGCTTGCAATAATTCTTTACCAAGAAATACGTTTATAAGATTTTGGAAAATGGGCGTAGCAACGTATGTATCTCGGTATCCGTTCTACCAATTTGTACCAAACTCGGTACGGTTATTTTGCTTGCCACATAATAGCAAAACGTTGAAAGTTATTGAAATCGGACTAAAATTACAACGGTTAATCAAAACGGTTACTCAAAATTGATACTAACAACAATCCCTTGAAAATAAGTAATATTGTTTGGAATTTTGGAAAATGGGCGTGATACCGTCCACATATGACTTTGTAAGTTTATCTCATTATGTCTAACTGAACGTTCTATCGAAGATGTTTGAAATAGGGGTAAAACTACCCCTACTTACCATGTAGCGGTAGCTTTCGGAAAGGTGAAAAACATGTATTTAATACTTGCGCCGGGTATTTAACTGACTTTATAAGTTTATCTCATTATGTCTAATTGAACGTTCTATCGAAGATGTATAAAGTAGGGATAATGTAGCGGTAGTTTTTGGAAAGGTGAAAAACATGTATTTAATACTTGCGCCGGGTATTTAATGTTCGGCTCCGCCCGAACTTAGACTTTCTTACTTGTTTTTTTTTAGTTTTTTTCGTTATTATTCACTTCACGGATGCTTTTTCAGAACTAGCGCGGTAATTTCAATATACGCGTAATTGAATTGAATACTTGCCAATATACAGTACTTTCGTTGACGTTTATAGTAAGATCAATTACGTTTCTATTTGATTTTAATTTTTTTTACCCTCAGTGTACTACTTAAAAATAAGGTACTTTACAATGACTCAGACAGGCAGTGAGATGAAGAGTCCGATCAAGGATTATCCCGTCCTTAGGTGACAGAATCTTTTATTTCGATTTTTTGAGAAATTGAGTTAGTTTAATTGTCTTATAATGTGTATTTGTCACACCCGCCACGATGTCAAGTCACACTAGTCACAGTTGGATTTGGAACATATAATCTATAATTTCCAATAGGGGTATGTAGCTTTGGTGCAAATGCTGAAAACGTTTATTTAACTACCAGCACATGCCCGCTTGCTTCGCGGCGCCTAATAAGATCTTCTCCGTTGGCCAATACAAGCATAGTGTTTAAAAGCAAAAGCGGTCTGTAAAGTAAACATTTTTGGTTTAAATTGAAACGACTAAAGAGCGGAATCCTCCTCGCACATATGCCCAGAATAGTAGCGCTGTGATTCCATATAGAATACTAATCCCTTTCGATGTCAAGCGTTTCCACCTGTGAGATCTCTGCCAAGCGTGCGTAATACTTTTCTATGATCTAGCAACTTCAGCATGGCCGACGTACCCTGTAAGGCAATAAATCCCCTTATAAGGAAACTCAAGAGCACGTTTAATTATAGGAGGGCCAAGAATGCTCACAGGATTAAAAGTTTTCCTTACATTAGCTAAATGAGTCGTGTGATCTCTTGGATATCGTTCAAATGATGCCATTGATATACCTTT
>NW_023458916.1:55618-58599 GCF_013731165.1 Rhagoletis pomonella
GCACGTATACAAAGATGGGCAGTATTTTTGTCTGCATTTCGTTATGAGATAAAGCATATTAAAGGTTCAGACAATTATGCAGATTGGCTTAGTCGCATGCCTAATAAAGATGCAGTAGCTCAACATAAAGAAAGAGAATTCACAAATGAGGTTCCAAATGTTTATTTCAATAATATTCAAAATTCCGATTTTGCATCTCTATATTGGAGATATGTTCAAGTGCAACGCGCAGCGACAAAGTTCTTTGCAAAATAATGCGATACTGTTTAGATGGATGGCCAGACAAACCACCGGTCGAGAAAGAGCTACTAAATTTTTGGAATAAACGCGAAGCGCTATCAATTGAAAATAATTGCTTACTTTGGGGTCATAGAGTGGTGATTCCCGAAAGGCTAAGACCACTAGTAGTGCACGAATTGCATTTCAGCCATTTCGGTGTGAGTAAAATGAAAGCATTAGCTCGGTCATTTGTTTGGTGGCCATCTATTGATCGCGACCTAGAATAAATTACACGTTCATGTACCAAATGCTTAGAAACGAAAAAGAAACCTCCAAAAATTCTTTTGACACCGTGGTCGTGGCCAACCATGCCGTAGCATAGAGTTCACGCCGATTTTTGGGTCCAATTGAAGGTAAAATTGTACCTTTAATGATTGATAGTCATTCAAAATGGCAAGAAGCTTTTATAATGCCAAACATGAGCGAAAATTGCACGAGTTCGATGTTCAAGGAAGTTTTTACGCGTTTCGGGTATCCCCCACATTTAGTTACTGATAATTTTTCAACGTTTGTGGGAGAAGCTTTCCAAATATTTATGAGGCACTCAGGCATTCGTCATAGTAAGCCCAGCGCATTGCCCAGCCACTAACGGGGCGGCCGAAAATTTAGTAGACACATTCAAGCGTAAGGTGATCTGTATGATTAAAAGTGGTTTAACATTAGCAGATGCTCTAAAACAATTTTTGTTTGATTATCGAAGTACACCACACGCTTCTACAAATCAATCCCCAGCAAAACTTATGCTTGGACGTGAACTGCGAACGAGATTTTCGTTATTAAGGCCGAGAGAGACGAAGAGCATAATGTATAATAATCAAACTCGCCAAATAAGTAATCATAGAGGGGCGAGACGTGTCAAATTCGATGTAGGAGATTCAGTCATGGTAACTGATCACAGAAGCGGTAAAATGAAATGGATTAAGGCAAAAATTATAAAAATATTAGTACCAGGAGTTAAATATTTAGTTAAAATTGATTCTGATATTATTTGGAAAAGGCATAGCAATCAAATGTATGAATGTAGTCAAAGAGTGTTCGATGAATCAAACAAAATTAAGCATAAGTAAATAAGTACTACTGTAGTCGATAATACTCAAACTATGTTGCGAAGGTCTGACTGGCGAATAAAGTAATAAATTAAAAATTACGAAGCTATTGTAGTTAGTAAGTCAAATTTAAAACAAAAACATGAAATGTTTATGTAACTACATAGTCTATAAGGAAAAAATTAAATATTTATATAGTATGTAAAAATACATGAAATGAGTACGTTTAAATAGGAAGGGGAGAGTGCGATAACTTGTAATGCCGGCTCGTACGGTACGCGAACACACCTTCCGATAACAAATTAGGCAGCACTGCTGCCCTCGCTTGTAAAATAGTATCAGTCTCTCAGATGGAGTCTAACCTACACGCCGGCTAATTAACCTCGGCAGCTTTAATCTAAATAAACGTGTGCTTACTAAACTCAGACGGGATTTGATTATTTGACTTAATGAAAATATAGCAATCGGTACTGCTTTTCCATTAGCATTATAAAATCTGTTATATTTTAAGACGTCCACCAAAATATTTCGGAAAAATATTAAGATTTAAGCGAGCTGGACCGATTTGAAAATACCTCCTAAAATGAATAAAGATGTGTTTTGAAAAAATCCCCTCAAATGATAAAACAGTTTAAGCTTAAAAAATTTACATAAAAACATTAAAAAAAAAAATAAAAAAAATTTTGAACGGAATCGTAATAATGAGATTTTCGATGCTGTTTTTTTAACATTTTTCAAATCTTAATAACTGAAAGTAAACTCTTCCGATTTAGACTTGTAAGGTTGTTATGAGCTACATTGATTAGCAACACTGTGCCGTATCATGGCCGAGAGGAGAATCTGCTAGTGGCAAAGTCTAGTGGTCACAGCGTGTGCACTCGCGTTAAACACGGAGCTTCAGTTTCGTGTGGTTCCAATACGTAACCACCAGACAGACAACTTCTCCAATAATTCTAACGAGAAACCCTTTTACTTGCACATTTGGGACAACGAACGTGACATAATAATAACCTACTGGTCCATACAACAATATTGTGATCCAGTGTTCCGCGATACGCCAACATGCCAAACAGCTCTCAACTATCGACTGATGGCTGCTTCTATGCCAAACCCTAAAGTCGGCGTTTTGGGTTGTAATTAAAGCCCCTTTGACACTTTCACCGCCACACCAGGATCAGACCAAACTTAGAACAACTAGTATTCCACATATTTTATTCAAAAAGTCATCTTAGAATTATATGTACCTAGAATACTTAAACCTAACATTATCTATAATAGGCGTGTTTTTTTTTATTTTACACGCACACGTATCTGCGCTTGAAATTGGTATGGAGCAGTAAGCGACAAATTTTATGTGCGCTTGTGAGTAGTTGTCGATAAAATCAAAATTACTAGTTTCAAATGGAAATTATCGATGCTTGTTTTTTTTTCACACGCTAAACGTAGATGTATATGAGTGTAAAAAGAACACGGCTCATATCTATGGACTTCTTTAATGTGGTAATTAAAAAAAAATAATAAATCCGCTGAAAGCTTTAATTTGAATTTCAAACTATTCCAAGCACTACTTTAAGCTTAAATAGAATTTAAAAATACAAAAGTTATATTCAATATTTTTATTGAGCTTTGTACCACGATTGTTTATTAGGAAAAATT
>NW_023458916.1:58609-65277 GCF_013731165.1 Rhagoletis pomonella
TTGAAAAAGCAACAAAGTCTAAGCGGTAGAAGTTATAGCACTATTTCAGAGATCACCACATCTCCTCATCAGACTTCTTTTTCTAGACTTCAGCAGGGATCGAACCTGCGAATTCGATGTTCAAAGTCAGAAGCGTTAACCACTGAGCTATGTACATCCCGTAAACTCTTGTTGCTAATTAATTTTCCTTATTCAACCAACTACTATCAAGTGCAGCTGATTTGCCGCTATTTAAACTCGACAGCGTGGTTGTTGTTGTCAATTCTATACATCCATTTGCTTATTTGCTTTTTTGTATAGTTTCAGGCAGGCTCTTCCTAAACTATGTATTTGTCAATGTTATTGTGGCTTGTTAACATTTTATTTTTAATATTTTTATTGAGCTTTGCACCACGATTGTTTATTAGGAAAAATTGAAAAAGCAACAAAGTCTAAGCGGTAGAAGTTATAGCACTATTTCGGAGATCACCACATCTCCTCATCAGACTTCTTTTTCTAGACTTCAGCAGGGATCGAACCTGCGAATTCGATGTTCAAAGTCAGAAGCGTTAACCACTGAGCTATGTACATCCCGTAAACTCTTGTTGCTAATTCATTTTCCTTATTCAACCAACTACTATCAAGTGCAGCTGATTTGCCGCTATTTAAACTCGACAACGTGGTTGTTGTTGTCAATTCTATACATCCATTTGCTTATTTGCTTTTTTGTATAGTTTCAGGCAGGCTCTTCCTAAACTATGTATTTGTCAATGTTATTGTGGCTTGTTAACATTTTATTTTTAATATTTTTTTTGAAAAAGCGCTTAGACTTTGTTGCTTTTTCAATTTTTCCTAATAAACAATCGTGGTACAAAGCTCAATAAAAATATTAAAAATAAAATGTTAACAAGCCACAATAACATTGACAAAAAAAAAGTTATATTCAATAGAACAATGTTAAACGCTAAATTTATTCGACTTAGTACTAATCATTTTACGCAAGGGTACAAGAAAATGAAACCAGTACCTACCTCAACAAAGTTTGTAGATAGGCAAATATCAATGACCGGATCGAGTATTTTGTACATACATAAGTGAGAATGTTGTGGTAAAAAACTATCACCATTTTTGGTGGAGAATGAAAGCAAACTAAATATAAAGAAAAGGAACAAGAGCAAAACTTACTTTGAGCTGGTAGGGCTGCCAGACGTCCCGGTTTTCCGGGACGTGTCCCGGTTTTAGACTATTTGTCCCGGTGTCCCGGTCCAACCGTAAAATGTCCCGGATTTCGTTTTAGTGTCCCGGCTTTTCAAAAATCACTACACTAAGCGAAAAAACTCGTTGTAATATTCAGAAAAATGTTATGAATTCACTGAGGGAAATAACGCATAGTAAACATGAATATTTTCTATTTGATTATCGTTTAAATATGTTCGTATTTAAAAATAATGCTTTCATAACACGCGCGCGTGGTGTTAATTTAAACGCAACATTTAAATGCACATTTACATGTCTGGCAGTAGCTGAGTGCGCGAGGATGCTTGCCACAATTTGCTAACTTCCAGAGGGTCAGGGTTCAATTCCCATTACAACCAGCATGGAATTTAAATATTTTTTTAACTTGATTATGAAAAAGCTATCGGTAATTGCAAATCGCTTCATTTTAATATGGGCGTATTTGAATTGAATATTTCTATACTAAATACTAAAATTTGTATACTTAAATGTATTACGAGTTGGGTTGGTGCTCTTTCACATGCGTTTTTTTTTTAATTTAGCACGCTTTTTTAATTCTAAACTTCTTTCTCTCAGTGCACCGGTTTAATTTGTGAAATAGTTACATTTCGAGATAGTTGAACTTTGCACAAGCAATAGTTGATGATTAGTATATGAACCTAAATACGTTCAAAATGACGTGCACAGAGTTTTACAATTATATCTGTGGTCATAAGCAATAATCGCCTAAGTCGAAAAACCTGAATTCGAGAAAAAGCGCTTTAAAGATTTGGATTGTAATGTTAACCTTATGGGAAAACCAAAATATGTTCGTCTGTAACTTTTTAAATAGAATAGCTAACGAGATGGGAGTTTCATGTAGACATGTAATAGTAGTTGCAGAAAACGATAGCATATATAACTCGATTCTTTCTTAAGTCGACTTAGGCGGTTATTGCTTACGACCACAGATATTAAGGAAAATACAGAAGTTTCGAGACAAGTTCACAGCAACGAAAAATATGACTGCTATTTTAATGTTATCTTGTACTTAAATTTTTTTCTTTCATGAAACCTAGAGTACTTATAAGTACAGTACAGTACAAAATTATTGGCTCGGAGGCTCTTTCATCAGATCACAATTTCTAATCAGATCTGTTAGAAAATTTTGAAAATGTAGCTTTTGAGCCAATTAATAAAGTGCAAGTCCGAAGTTGCCGGCAAATGTCGTTGGTTTTGGGCTTTTATTTTTTTCGCTGACAGTGTCTTCCATATGAAAAGAATTATCGAACATAGTTTGTATGGAAGAAACTCTCAGTAAAAACAATACCAAAAATCAACAAGAATTTAATGGGCTGCAGAACTTCATTTTAAAAATTTTTATAAAAAGTCTGATTAGAATGTTGCAAATTTGAATGCAAATTTATGGAATTTTCCCGAGTTTAGCACAATGTTTAATAATTTTATTTTTATGTTTTTTCATATATTTAGTATAAACTGTATTTGTATAACGAATAAAAAAAGGTTCATGCATTGTGAAAAATTCTCTGTGCTTTAGTTGTAATAAATTGTTTTGTTTTTTTTTTTTGGCGTACGTTGTAATGATCTCATGATCTCATGTTTTTATGTTTTTATTTTTGTCTGTCAAAATAAAATTTCACTACATCCTTTCGCAGGTCGAAGTGAAAGGGAAGGGAGCGAGAGGCCCTCCCTAGCGCCAGGTATCTCTTGCTGCCACGATGCGTTGAAGGCCTCCACCGCACAGTGGTCCAATGTGCAAAGCTGGGGAAATTTGATTTGATTGTTTGTAATTTTTCAATAAAATTTTTATCAAATATGCAAGAATATTGTCTACTTAAGAGTAAATACAACTTTGTTTGAAAAAATTTGGCTACATATAAACATAACGGTATCCAAAAGTCATAGTAAGCAATAAGTGAAAAATGAAATTGTGCGTGCAACGAAAACTGAGTATTGAGGCTCAATAACTTGTTTAAAGAAACTTTGTTTTAACTTCATTTCTTTCTCCGTCATTGTTTTAAGTAAGAAAATTCAGGAAATGTAAAAATGATTACCGAAGTGGACGCACATATTTTTTTGGGGCTGATAAAGTTTTAATCTTTTTGGTGAGTACCAAATTATTATTTTTTTTTTTTTGGTTTTGTAGAAGAAATATTTCTTATATGGCGGAATATAGATCACTTACTATACTTATTCTCTCTATTGATGTATATATGTACTAACAGAATCCACACAAAAATTCTGCGGCTAGCTGCGGCACCCATACATTTTTTTTTCAATTTTCAAAATTACTCCTAAAATTTCAATACAGGAAATTTTTGATTTTTAGCTGTCGACCCCTAAAAATGAAAGACTTGATGGAATAATGGATTTTTTACCAGGGAATATCAGTTTAGGATGTAGTGATAGAATCAAATTTGTTAAATTAAAATCATACGTGCGAAGTTAGTTCAGAATTTGGATCTAAAGTGAACAAACGTTTTCCGAAAAAGAGAGCGGGTTGTAACTGCAAATAAAGATTGTCTCGAATTTGAAATAGACTTGTCACAATTTGTGTGTTCTAAGTTTGGTAAGCCGACATTTTCTGCTGGTAGGCCAGCTAAAAGTTATGAAGATTGTTGCCAAAAAGTTAAAATGAAGAAAGCTAATGAGCTTTCGAAAGTTATCGCACCGGATGTATTTCTTTTTGGCCACTGAACTAAAAATTAAATCTTGAGCTACGCTACTTAATGAACTTTTAAGTGCTTCTCCAGAAAGAGAAGGTCATATTGGCAAAGAAGAGTCCTAAAGGTAATTCGCCTGAAGAAGCTCTCGCACTAATAACACCGGTACACAAAAAAAAAATTAGTGTGATGTGCATTTGACCGGACCTACCTATGGTTGTGTATTTCGACCCGCAGAAATCCGAATTTTTTATTGCCGATTTTCACCATTTTTACGATTTTTTTTTTTTGAAGTTTTCTCGAAATCAAGGAGGTATATTGGCCAAACTGACTTCAAGTTCGAATTCTGCGGGTCGAAATACATAATCATAGGTAGGTCCAGTCAAATGCACATCACACTAATTTTTTTTTGTGTGCCGATGTATTCGACACACGTTTATGAAAGCATCAGTATCGTTTACTTACTGTGGGCCATTTTCTAATGTAAGCAGTAAATTTGCCTTTACTAACTGGGCAGATAAATTGTTCCTCACTTTAAAGTGTTTTGGTTTTCTTATCTTACCGATAAAAATAAATTTGTTATTCCGTAGAGTGAAAATTCACTACATTTCCGATAGTGAAACTTCACTACATTCGTCATAAATTTCAAAGGTTGGCAATGCAACATGAGCAAATATAGAGCAAGAGCAATTGTTAGCAAACCAAAACCTTCGTTGAAATATCAAATATATCAGACTCATGAACCAAAACCGAACCAAAACTTAAAGTTGGGTACACATTTTTAGAGGTTGCATCGGGTGAGCAACTATTTATCGATTAATGCGCTGATGAGAAAACGAAAACTCGTATATCGAGACGATAAAGTGGCCGGCAATCTAAAGGTTATCTGGTTGATCTGATTTTTTAACAGTTTTTTTTTATTTTATACATATATTAGGTGGCTGATTCGGATCCGGCGTCAATAGTGTAAATACATAACGGACTTTCTTTTTTTAATTCATCCCAAATAGTTAAAAAAGTTTTAGGTATGCAGGTATCTATAACCGTGCGCAAGTGCTTAAAAAATGTACCAGAAATTGAAGAGAAATCTAACGATTTTTTAATTATATGGTTGGTAGGCGTGGTCGCTATTCGATCTTGCCCATTTTATGAGCAGAAGTTGTTAGTCATTCAGACATAATTTGTGCAAAATTTCGTCAAGATATCTATCTTAGTTCTTAATATAATAATTAAATTACCCTAATAGAGCAGATTGGACCACTGTGCGCGTCATTGATGTTCGCACGTGCTGATGAAAGTTAAATTAATATATAAAATTGTTATTGTACTTGCTTTCCTCTTTTTTTAACCTTTCACTTAATTTTCCTTTTTTTTTGTAATGCTTAACCTTTAAATCAAATTACATTAGTATATTTAACCAATTAAAATGAGATTTTCACAATTTTAATGGCCGAAGGGGTCATTTGTAAATTCACCCTAGTTGTACATACTGGCACATTCGAAGAGAATGAAAGAGAACAAAAATCAATGAAGGGAAAAATCAATGAAGGGAAAAGAACAAACGTCTAAAGAGTGCAGAGATAGAGCACTAATAAATTTTCTATGGTTTTTGATACCTGCATGAAAATATGTGGATTCAAACTACATGTAATGCTTGCTAACGATCATTGCAGCGAGCAGTCTCCAAGCCGGTTTTATACCGCTGGTCCGACCGGTGAGATTATAATTGGATTTCCTGTTCATATCACATTTACTATGCAAAGTGAAACTTGCCAAGTGGATTTGAACATGAAATACCTATGCCTTTATAGGAGGTTTGATATTACTAGATAGGTCTCTTAGTTCTTAAAAGAACGAGTTCTTTCACGTGCTTGTACAAAAACTATTTTTCTATTGTAAGTCGCACTTAATGCGTATAGGTCTACGAAACTTCTAGACTCTACTGATTTTGTTCTTGTGACAAACATCTAGGTTTTAATCTTAAGCTTAACTAGCTGCGATGACACGCCGCAATAGTTGGGAAGCAATTACGCCAAATCGAGAATACTTGACCCTCCACGGAACGGCTGAAGCGGATTAACGGTGAGGCCGACCTAACTGGTAGACGGTTCAGTTTCGAGCGGATACCGAAGGTAAAACTGAAAGCTCGCTGATGTTGTAGAGATGCGGGCGAGAATTCTCTGACCTATTTGATGGATCTGATCAATGATTCCATTCGCTGGAGTACTTGGATAGCGACACTTGATCTACCCACGTTGCTTCGACGTATCCCAAGGTAGCTGGTATCCAAGATTATCGTTTGATATTTTAGCAATCCCGTATCAATTAATATTCCGGAACGTTCTTTAAAATCGCGTCAACTGTATACGCATGTATTTTTAGGCAAATAAACTTAGATTCCGCGGTCTATGACGCGCGGAGATTAGGATGGAAAAATTTATTTTAATGATCTGCACAGCTCGACCGCTACAAGGAAAAAGAGAAAGAGCCCGAGCGGAAACTGGGCATCTCTCCAACAAAAATGTCGGCGAGACAAAAATTGACGTTTTTGACATTTTTGGGTGGCTGTGTTTAGTTTCCCACGAATAACACGGTTGACTTTAACGGGGGTATTTCTTAGTTTATCGAAATATTAATAGTATGCTAGAAATAAAAACGGAGATAACAAAAAGTTATAATACCCTTGTGCACAAGTGCGCTCGGGTATAAAAATGAGGTCTAATGGAAATAATACGAATAAATCAAATAGGTACGAAGCAAGTATGTGTGTTGGGTATTGCGCATGTACGC
>NW_023458916.1:65287-65582 GCF_013731165.1 Rhagoletis pomonella
GTTCGGTCATTAACGCATGTGTTTTGTAAAATAAACGCAAATTTTTTTGGACTGTGCTTGTGTAACATACTTTTGGTTATTTGTATTACAATGGTTAGTTTAACACGAGCAACTGATGATATCACCACACGAGTTACGTTCCCACACCCCAGACAGTTACGTTCGCACACTCCAGTACATGTACATACAGTGACGAGCAAAACTGTAACATGGTGTAACTCTTTTTATTTCAGCCACCGCTATCTTTCCAAGTTCTAACGGCATTCATACTTTTGTTGTATATTCTTATTGGTAC
>NW_023458916.1:68582-71447 GCF_013731165.1 Rhagoletis pomonella
GAATTTGCGCCTCGTCATGTTCATGACGTTCTGGCGACATCAGAAGACATCCGGTCGCTGTCCGAAGTGCTTTGTTCTGTGTTGTCTACAGCTTCATCCACTGCGTCCTACTGGTACCCGGTGACCACACTAGTGCTGCGTAGTTTAGAACCGGCCGGCTGATTGCGTTGTCTGATGCCAGGAACGTTTCTTTGTCTTTGCCCCAGGTACTGCCGGCTAGCGACTTGAGGACCTTGTTGCGGATCTATACTTTGTTGACAATTACGGTTGTGTGCTAGGAAGAGGAGAGTAGACTGTCGAAAGTTACTCCGAGTATTTTTGGGTTATACACCGTCGGAATCGGTGTGTCATCAACGTGAATACCCAGAGGTAGTCTGACCTCCTTCGTCCAGGTGGTAAACAAGGTAGCCGCTAATTTTGTAGGGGAGAGGGTTAGGCTCCTAACAGTGAATAAGCGAGAAAGATCGGACAGTATGGGGAAAGGACACCACTCTGTAGAACCCCCTGTTTTATTTTTCTAGGTTTGCTCGATTTGTCGCTAAACATTACTGACGAGTGTCGACCACTCATATAATTCGCCGACCACAGTTTGGGTCTCTGTGGGAGACAGGAGGCTTTGACACATCTAACGCTACTAGAATAGTACTCTCACAGGGGCGGTTGCGGGTAAGGCCACGTGTTATCTGAGTGTTCATGGCGTTAAGTGCCGTTGTTGTGCTGTGCACTTTACGGGAACCATGCTGATGCTTCGCTGGGGTCAGGTGGTTCGCAAAATGCGGGAGTAGCAAGGCCCATAATGTCTTCGCTACCGGGGAAAGGTAGCGTTTAAGTTCCGAAGAAAGCCAATTGATAAAAAATTGATCGCAATAGAATAACGAATTATTTTTCAAGGAAGTAGACATACTTTCTTCTACAATGAAATTAACCGCAAAATTCGAAGATCTACAGATATCCACAAGTCCATGAATTAGAAATTCAGAAACAAATAAGATAAATGTTAGAACGTAATATAATTAAAGAGAGCACTTCTGCCTACAACAGTTATTTGTGGGTAGCTCCCAAAAAGCGGATAAATGCGGAAGTAAAAAATCGCGTATTGTCATAGATTACAGAAGATTAAACGAAATTACTGTAAGCGATAATTTCCCGATACTTAACATTGATGGTATCATGGACAAATCAGGAAGTGCTCAATATTTTTCCTCCATTGACCTCGCTAAAACGTTTCACCAAATATTGGTCGATGAAGTGATAGGAAGAAAACAGCGTTTTCTACCCCGTTAGGGCATTATGAATTTTTGAGGATGCCCCTTGGCCTCAAAAATGCTCCATGGACATCAGTCCCGCGTCTTATGAAGTCAGAGCTCCGAGATTTCATAAACAAGATCTGTGTTGTCTATTGAGATGACATCCTGATTTTTAATACCTCTTTGTCAGGGCATATGCAAAATATGAGAAAAATACTCTAAAAATTATAAGAAGCGAAATTGAAAATACGATTATAAAAATGCAGTTTCCTAAAAAAGAAGCAGACTTTTTAGGTCACTTATTAACACCTGAGGGGATAAAACCAAACCCAAATAAGGTTGAAGCCATACAAAAATTAAAGTAACCCACTTCACAAAAACAAATAAAATCCTTCCATGTCACTGAATTCAAGTGCGCAAATTTCCTGTTTTTATAGGGGCTAACTGTTTTAAATGTTAATGAATCTATTCTCTACATCAATTTTAGCTCTAAGAGGGATGAGAAAATTTTGGCCTATTATAGCTTCATAATTTTTGCTGTTAAAGTCAACCACCTTCCACGAGAAGGTGCCAGAGACATTAAATTCATGAGGTATGGGAGTAATTATTTTGTGCGGCACTTGATTGATAGCATTTATAGTTCTGTACCAAAGGGGTGTTGGAAGTTTTTGTTTAGGAAAATGATTACACAGGGCAACACTGATTTTGGTGCGGCAAATGTTAAATCTGTTTTTGATAGACTTTTTTGAGCTGATTACGAATCCGTAATTATAAAGATTCCAATATTCCAATATTTGATAAGCTCGAGCAAAGAGTAAAAATGTGGTAGAACCTACCACTTAGGCTTAGCTTAAAGCTAGAACCCTAGGCTACTGCCCCTGAAAATACCATCCCTACACCTTTACTTGATGGCCATTTATAGTCATTTGTTGAACAATAAAAAAATGCTGGCAAATTGTGCTATTGAAAAAAAAAATGCTGCCAAAATCAGCTTTTGCTGTTCAATAAACGACTGTAAGTGATCATAGGGTCAAGACGAAGAGATGGTATTTTTAGGGATTGTAGTCGAAAGTGCAAGCCTTAATTTAAGCTTAAGTCGAAGGTTCTATCACCTTTTGTTTAATTGCGGCAGGGGCTCAAACTTCGCCAAAAGTCAAATTTTACTGCTCAATAAATGACTATAAGTGACCATAAATTCAATGTGCAGGAATGGTATATTCAAGAATAGTAGTCGCAGGTTCTTGCTTTAATCTAAGCCTAAGTGAAAGGTTCTATCACCTTTTTACTCTTTGCTAGAGCTTCTCAAATATTGCAGAAGCCCGATTTTTTGACACTTTGACCTCGATTTTCTCAAAACCTGTACGTGTTGGATCCTTTGTACTTACGGATTTGTAATCAGCACAAAAAAGTCTATCAAAAATAGCTTTAACATTTGTCGCACCAACATTTTTTTTTCATTTTTGTTGGCCTGTGTTATCGAGGATATTTAATTTAATTAAGCTTGTATCGGAACCTGTATCTATGAGACATATAAATTCCTTACAGCCAACTGTTATCTATATCTATTATTATTATTATTATTATTATATTATTATACTATTATATTATTATTATATTA
>NW_023458916.1:71457-79130 GCF_013731165.1 Rhagoletis pomonella
ACGTTACAGTACTGGAACTTCGTATGGAGATATGTATGTACAGTGAAACCCGCTTAAGTACCCCCCGCTTAAGTCCCTAACCCGCTTAAGTTCCCAACATTTTTGGGCACCGTGAATTTTTTAATGTATTCTGAAGAAAATCCCTCTTTTAAGTACCTCCCCGCTTATGTACCCAACCCGCCTAAGTACCTACATTTTTCGTACCCCATTTACCATTTTACTTATAATTTTCCCCTTTTCTTCAAACATTTACATATTTTGAAATTCAGTGGCAGCGCTACACACCTTCGGCAAAAAAATTCTAAAAAATCAACGGCAATTTTTAGCCACTTGAAACTTGCGCATTATTACACTACAATTGAATGGGCTATAAAACTGTATACTCATAAAAAAATTTAACACTTCTGAAAAAAAGTTTGAAATTTTTATTAATTTTTTTCAGTGTTCTGCAAAATTTTAAGCTTATATTTCAAGTTTCTGTGGTATTTGTTAGGAAATGAGTTTTTTTTTAATTGAAAATTAAAAAATGAGCATACATAAGTGGTAAATCAGTTACTTTTTAATTTAATTCTTTTGGAATGACATAACATTGCTTTATCTGTTTTTTTAATAAAGTTTTCCTTTATGTTTTTACGTGTTTAAATAATGCTACGATGTTGGTTTTAAATTACGTATACTTCATTAATGTTCAGGTGTTATTCAAGGACTTATTTATGTAAGTTTATAATAAGATGTAGCTACGTCACAAAGTATGTACCCGCATCGAGGTACTTAAGCGGGTTCTTTTAAGTACCCAACCCGCCTAGGTACCTCAGAAAGCTGACATTTTTCGTGAGGTACTTAAGCGGATTTTACTATATATGAAATCAAGCTCATACTCATGGAGAAAATTGGGGCTATTTGAAAAGGGGGCGTGAGGCCTACAAGCGTACCGACTTTTAGCTTTCTCTGAATGTATTAATAATTCTTCTGTAGGTGTGTTTGTGAGTGAAATCCAGGGACCGTAAATAACAGTTACTTTTTTTCAACAGCTAAACTTGGCCAGATATTTTTAAGTCGAAAATAAAAGTCCTTTCCTAATAATAAACAAACCGATATCCAAATTAAACAAGCTCGGTATCAACTAGGAATGTTAATCCCCGGATCCCGGCATCTCGGACTTTTTAAGTCTCGAAAATCCCGGGATTCTTGGCAAGTAATCACGGGATTTGTAATTTACACTGATGGCAGTAATATAAACTCCTTTCTAGACCAGTATTGGCAATATTTCTTTTTTTATTTGATATATAATATTTTTTTATAAATGTGTAGCTTATAATACATATAACACCGCGCGATAGTAAATTTTAAACACAGATATCAATATATTCGCGAAACCAAGGGCCAAATATAGTAAAATCACGTTTTAAGTTTTTCACTCTAACGACAGTAATTCAAAAATCATTTAAAAAATTCAGAGAAATGTGATTAGAGATGAAGTATGGGTATAAAATTAATGAGGAAATCCTGTAGAATTTAAACAGATTCAAGTTTCTGGTGCAGAAGAGCTGGTAAATATTGAAAATGCCATTTTAAAATTTTATCCTTGAAATTTCGCAATATTTGTTTTTGAAAAAATTATATGTTAAGGGCTTATATAAACTCGATAACATCCTCGAATTTCGTTCTTCTAACTTTGTCAGCTTAAAAACTACCTATTCGTGCTTGTGCATCCAAAAACTTTAAATTTTTTAAGTTCTAAAGAAATTTCCTATTGCATTTGTTACCCATTTTTTATTCTACATTGCATTGGATTTTTTTTATAATTTTTGGAATAAATCATATTTTTGAAATTACAAAGTCATTCAAAATAAATCAGAGAGAAAAAATAAAAACGCTACTTTAAATAATAAAGTAGGTTTCAAACACATTTACTTATTATTTATTTCATGGTAGGAGAGCTTCTCAAACAATACAGAAGCAATTTTTTCGATTCAAGTTGTTGAAAAGTAATGAATATCTAAGTCTCCGGACGAATCACGGGATTGTGACAACGCCATCCCGAAAATCCCGGGATCGGAAAAAGCCGAAAAATTTACATCCCGAGAATCTGAAGGCAGTTGTTTACTGAAGACTGCAGCCTTTGTATGTCTTCGCTGCTTTCGGTGGGAATGAGTTTATGGTTCATCAGTATTCGTATTTGGTTGTCTACCAAAATACGCTTATTCTCATATCGAGACCGAAGTGCCTCCCATGCGAGATTAAAGCTTTCATCACAGAGAGAATTGTTTTACTATTTGGTTGGCTTTTCTTTGAGTTTTTTACCGGAGATGGTTCAACTTTTGGCTTTGGGTGAGTTCAGGGTGATTTATATACACCGCTGTCAACATATCCCGGAAAGAGGGCCATTGTTCATAACTTCCATAAAATATTTCGGTGTCAGAAGGAGCGACGTTTCAGCCGAGATCAGAATCGCGTTTGGGTTGTGATGTAGAGGTAGTGGGCATGGGTGTGCTTACTTGCTTATGAAGAAGGAGCTGGTCAGCGATTTGAGCTTTAGTGTCTTCATACTGATCGAGACAAGACCGATAATTACGAAAAGCACTAGCTTTGAAATCTTCGGGAAGGTCTTGCTCGTCTGCCTCTACAACTACATCGTAAGAGTTTCGAACTCGATTCCAAAAATTATCTAAACTCGTATCTTTATTTTTCAGGGTTGATTCGGAGTTGTTTTCGAGAGGGTTAGATCGGAATCTTGAACAATAATCGATGAGATTTTCAGTCTCGGCAATGAACTTAACGGAGGCTACTTGTTGCCGCTTTTTTGTATTTTTTCGGGTCGAGCGTTGAGTCTCGGTGGAGACGGTTTTCTCATTATCATATTGTGGGAATTTGGTATTCTTCGTTAAGCTCCGAGAAAATTTATAATTTAGTCTGAAAGGACTGGGGTTGAGGGACTGAGAGAGGGAGAGATGCCTGAGGGAGATTTAAAGAACCGTAGAATACTACAAGAGTGTACATAATTTAATGTTTTTTTTTGGAAGTAAATGCGATTCCTCTTAAAGGAATGCCAGAGAAGTATATGCAATTCCTCTTTAAGGAATGCCAGATAAGTAAATATACATATAAGTAAATAAATAATAAAATGTGTAAGTTTTGCGATTAAAGAGTGTGTGTTTTAGCTAGCGCTCGACCGCGAATGACAGAAAAACGAAGTTTGAATTATTTACGAAATTATTTATTTGACCGACTGTATTTGCTTCGAGAATTAATAAAAAGCCCGCAAAAACTGCACAACAAATAAGAGAGTACGAGATTTGATATTATGTATAAGCGCAAATATATTTCACGCGACTGTAAAAGCTTTGAGTTATTATATGTATATAGTATATAAGCGCGGTCAAATTTCGTTTATTAGTATTCGTTTATTATTATCCGCACTGTGTACCAACCGCTGTATTGCACTTTATATATGTAAATATGTATATGAGAGTATTTGAGTAAATATGTATATGTACATACATATCGTCGTTAAAAGTACAAAACCGCGTATCGTCATTCTGCAAAACCGCGTAACTGACATTGGCTGCCAAAAATTGGATTTGCTCACAAGCTCTTGGCTCAATGCTTATCCATTCGTCCTGAAATATACTAGCCAGAAAAGCGATTGCCTTATAAAAAAAAGAACCATTTTGAAATATGAGTGTTTTTACTCTCTAGAAAATAAGTTATGCAACCTCACATACGCGGTCTTGCATTATCTTGATACGCGGTTTTGCATTTTGTTGATACGCTGTTTTTTACTTTAAACGACGATATATTTGTCTACTGCTACAACAACATTCCGCTTTATTCATCATAATTTTATGTACGCTCATTAGTGTAACTATGTGTATATCGCTTTATATTCTCTTGTGCGCTTGCGAATTTGAGATTAGGGGTGCACTACTCAGAAAATTGTTATAATTGCCTAATTTATCTTTTCATGCAAATGTGAGATATGGATATTTGTATGATAAATATCACTGAGATTAATTTTTTATTTGAATTATGTGGCTGCAGATGAGATAAAATGTTTTGTTATGTTAAATGTTATTTGCACGAAAACGAAAATGTACATATGCACAATTTCTAGGTATTGATTTCAACAGAATGAGTATTCCGTTTTTCTGAAAAGGCGCACAAAAGTTTTTTCTAACCTCTGAATGTTTGAATGCGATATATGTATGTATATTGTAATTACCGTGGGAATAAGTATGCAGCGCTAAGAAATAATAGGCTAACTTACGGTTTACAAAGGAATTTCTATTTCCTGCTGGTTCGGGTTTTTGCTGGCGCAGAAGGACCAAATGGAAAATTGACAGCTTCCTGCCCAGTGGATGACCAGCGATGACAGCGAATACAGTGGCGTGAAATAACGCCCACACTTCAATGCGCTGGCCTGGAAGCAGAAGGTGCACGCGCAATAGCAACACGAACTAAAGTATTAAGGGCCGTTTTCTCATCTAACCTTTAGTTTACCGGCTACTTTATCATCTCGATATACGAGTTTTCGTTTTCTCATCAGCGCATCAATTTCTCGAATCGATAAGTTGTTGCTCACCCGATGCATCCTTTACAAATGTGTACCCAACTTTAAATTTTGGTTTGGTTTTGGTTCATGATTCAGATATATTAGATATTCCAACCAAGGTTTTGGTTTTTGCTAACAGTTGCTCTTGATCTATATTTGCTTATGTTGCATTGCCAACCTTTGAAATTTTATGACGAATGTAGTGAAGTTTAACTCTCGGAAATTTAGTGAAGTTTCACTCTAGGGAATAACAAATTTATTTTTACCGGTAAGATAAGAAGACGAAAACACTTTAAAGTGAGGAACAATTTATCTGCCCTGTTAGTAAAGGCCACTTTACTGCTTACATTAGAAAACGGCCCTAAATGGCACCGAGTATCAATCGCGAAATTGCTAAATATTTTTCACGAAAACTAACACACTGGTGCGTTAAATATGGTTTATTAAAACTTAGATTTGATATTTGCGAATTTACAAAATGTGGACGGTCTTTTGCGAACAACTACGTGTTTTAAAGGCGAGATAGCAATTAGAGAATAATAAGAAAAAATCCAAACGTCAGAAGTGTGTATGTACATATGTATAGCTTAGGGCAAGTAGCCTAACGAGTGGGCAACGCCTGCGTTGCCAACTGCATACAAAAATCTTTACATGGCGCTTAGGACGTAGATTTATGACTTTACAAATTCAATGATATAAAATATTAACTTCAAGATCTATACATTAAATGAAGCGAGTCTACATAAGTATGAATTCAATACGTACAAATTCATTAGATAAATACAAAGGGTGCTAGTTTACGTATCGCATGGATATGAATGCATACAAATTCAATAAATAAATACAAAGGGTGCTTGCTTACATAGATATGAATGCATACAAATTCAATAAATACATACAAAGGGTGCTAGCTTATATAGATATGAATGCATACAACTGCATTAGTACAAAATTCAATAATAATGTATTCAATGAAATACTGTGGACGTGTTGCCGCATTGGTCGCTCCAACAAAAGCCCATAAAATTTTACTGTAGTAAAGCGTAACCTTGCATCTGAGACGAAAATATTTAAATAGGAGAATAACTTCAAGAGCGTGCGCGAAAAGAGTTATAAAAAATCAACGCTATTAATTATACTAAAATTTAATGGACTATAAGAACTGCACTTATAAACTCTGATTTAAAATATGGCAGTTTTTATAACAGTTTCTAGAATACTATTAAATTTCCAACACAGTAAGGAACGAGAATTTAACTGATTATGTTATAATATGAGCCATCCTTAAAAAAAAAGCTACGAAAAATATTTAACATGAAAACTATTGTGAATATTCATAATTATATACATATATTCTTAATTCGATGCCGGGGAGTCTATGAATTACATTTCAATACATTTAATACAATTTAACACTGAGTTATCACAAATAAGCACTCATTATCACCGTTTTTCTCATTTTGTTACACAAAATATTTTTTATTTTCTTTGTTATTTCAACATAGATCAATTAAAAGAAAAATACTGATAAAAATACAAGATTTTACACAAACAGGGTTGAAATTTTGAAATTCCTGCCGTATTTTGTTTGTAAGTCAAATATTATTGGCATTGTGCTATTATTATTATAGTCGACTTATGTAGTTCATTCTTTACCAACATCCGTATAAATACAAGTTTAAAGGCAGTGTCGCACGATTGGGAATTTTCCGAAATTTGGTGCAAATAGCATCCCAATTGTGTGAATACTCAAATATTTTTCTTTATCCCAATCACGAAAAATAACTTGTTGGAAATTTTCAACAGAAGATTGTTGTATTGTACCAATCTTTTGATTACAAAAAAAAATTGTTTACCAATCGCAAGAGCTAGGTAAAGGCAATTACATTTCAATTACAATTACATTCCTCAGTAATTGTAATTAGGAATCAATTCCTTCAGTTCACAGCAAAGGAATCGATTACTTTCTTAATTCCTTGAAGTAATTTCAAATGGAATTGTTTTTTTTTAATTCCATTACAAGGAATTTCATATTGTAATTGGAATAAATTACGTGCTAGTAATGTAATTTTTTTTTCAATTCCTTTGAAAGGAATTGAAAATGTATTTTTTTTTAAATTCAAAGTAATTTAAAACCATACATCATGTATGAGTACGGTCATGTACGATATGGCGTATGAGTATTTCCTGCTAGTATTTCATACAAAAATTATTGCACTTTCACTTAACCCTTGCAAACTTGTTTATTTATCCAACGATTTTCATCGTTAGTAGTGTTTTAAGCCGCAAAGCAAGCGGATATTAGCTAGTCTACACTAATATATATTTTGAAAGCCGTTCTTTCTGTTCGCAATGCTCGAGAAAGGCCGAACCGATTCTTTTGAAATTTCGAAATCTACTCCAGACTTTCCAAAGAGTGTTATAGGCTAAAAAAAGTTTCGATATAGAAAGGGGGCGTGGCACCTCCCATACAAACCGAAACTGCATACATTTGTGGCAGATGGCTAGAATATGGGGATATATATATAAGATCAATTCCATACTCAGAACAGACTGTCAAAAAGTTGGTTGCAGGTTTGGATTATTAAAGACACAAACCAAATATGGTAAAAAAGGGTTGCATTCGCATAAAATCCAAATAAAAGGTTTGTTTAAGGAGATTTTAACGAAATTTGTTGTATGGTAAACTCCGAGTTTAAGAGTAGAGTTTAGCGTTAAACTCCAAAATGGCCCATAAACTCCAGATTGTGGCTAAATGAGAACGTATTAATTTGAGATAGTTGATAATCGAATTGAAAATATTTCCAAATCAAGATTTCTCAAATACCTTTCGTTTAGTACCCATCCTGTAATATTTCATTTATTTTGTCAATTTAATTGAGTTAAATTTGCAAACAGGTGAAAAAAATATTTTTGACTGTAAGCCTTCTTAAATCTCTCTAGTTTGACACCCACTTTGCAATATTTCCTTTATTTTATTAATTTAACTAGGTTAAAATTTACAAATAGGTGGCAACACTCCTGAAGAGTATGAATGGTTATCTTTTTAAATTTCATTCAACAATTTTTATGAGCTTGAGGCCGTTTTAAGTGAAAACTTATTGTGGAAAAGCAACAATAA
>NW_023458916.1:79230-82312 GCF_013731165.1 Rhagoletis pomonella
CAGACACTTGCTTGCAGACGAGCCCTCGCCAAGGCATGTCAGAAGGCATCTATACGAACTGACGAACGAAGTTCGGAGGTTAATAAAGTAACCTCTGGAGGACCCGTCAAGATATCGACAGGCCCTGGGCGGCATTCACATGGAGTCAGTCTCATGTTACGTAGACTCCGGACCTGTGATTGCCGTTCTGGGCACACAACCACCTTACGTAGACGAGACGGAGCTTCGCTTTTCTTGGGAGACTCGGACCACAATAGCTTAACTGCGCTCTGGCTACTGCAGCAGGTTGAACTCAAGCCTGAGCAGACTAGGTGCAGATGTGCCAAATGAGTGTCCGGCATGCGGAGAGACATCCCACGACTCGAAAAATCATTTCGAATGCCCGGAAACCCCACCACAGCTAACGCCGTTGTCCCTATGGACAGACCCGATAGAGGCTCCACGCTTCATGGGTCTTCCATTATCTGAGCTTGAACACAACGACTGAGATACTAGCTGATCCACAACAACTATAACAAAAACGGTAAAACCAATTTTTCCAAGAAAGTGTAGTAAAGCTTACTTGCCTCTCATTACCGGTTCGATCTAAGAGCTCAAGTGGATTTATTGTATTGTACGGGTATTCTCGAAATCTTGCAAAGCCGTTGCACGTAGCATGGATTGCGCGGATTGCATAAGTTGCAAACACACAACAACAAAATAAATGGGAAAAAACATCTCCTATCGCTGCAAAATGTGCAACGTCGAAACCCATGTATGTATTTTGCAAAGAGGCATAGCAAAATGAATGTGCTAGTTATTTTGTTGTTGGAATTTCTACATATATCTCTCATTACTCTCATCTCGCTCACTTCGTTTTTTTGCTGTATCTTGTTATTGTATTTGATACAGAATTTCGCTGCTTGCTAACTATGCATGCTACCATTTTGCAAGAATGATAGAATACAAGATTGCGCCAATCGAGCTGAGAGCAACTGGCCGTGACGTCAAAATATACCAGAATGAGAGAGCAAGACGAACTCGACAAGAAAAAGAGGAAGCATCGAACAAAACGCAGTGTTGCCAAGTTTTGAATTTGAAAAAGCACCAAATTTTTATTGGTGTATTTTATGGACTTTATATGAATACATAATTTTTTGTAAGGATGCCGATAAAAATCAATGTTTCTTGCACAACGGTCGATTTCTTCTGGCATGATTGAAGCTGCTGCACATATTTCGTTGTCGCTTATGATTGTCACTGTGCCATGATTTTGTTTAAATTTTTGTAAAATTGCTTACCACACTTACGATTGCTTTAAATTTTGCTTCCATTTTTTTAATATTTTCTAATTTGATGTCTTCAAACTAAAAACAAAAACCAAAAACGCACCAAGCACAAAACTCAAAACTTTTCCCGTTTTGAATACCCACTAACTTTGGTGCGAATAGCATCAAGTTGGCAACAGTGAATGTTAAAAAAAGTATATTATGACGTCAGCGATTGGGTGAATGCTGTCAAATCGACGAAGAGAGGGTTGCGGTCCGCGAATGGCGCGACCTTTATTTTCTGGATCGTGACCACTTTGCAATGGGGTGCCTTCGTACTCTTCCAAATTTAGAATAGTATTTTTGCTTTTCGAGCAATCCATGCATCGTACAAGGCCTCGAGAATACCACTAGTCCTTCTATTGTCCTATAGTTCATAATGCATGAAATAGGAGGGTCGGAATGGAAACTAGCCCTTTCCATCCGATCAAATAGCGCGACTCTGGATATCGTCTATTCAGATCGCCTGCCGGTAGAGAAGTCTATAAGAGGCGGCTTGGAAACTAGTCCTTTCCAAGCGCTTAGTTGTGGCGGCTCTGGGAATTACACACTTAGACCGCATGTCCTACGTGATATATTTACGGTACTGCTTGGAATCACGCCCATTTCAACAGCATCGAGAATATGCTATCTTAGTTAATTAGAGATAAATTATTATATAGCTTAGAACGAAAAGTGTAACAGTATAGCTTATTTTAAGCAATAATTTTAATTTTACTTTCATTATACATAAATTTTGCAATACATATTTCAAATGTATATACGTCAATGTATATAGATCAAATGACTGTAATAAATAAATTAATTAATTAAAGAACACAAAAATTTTAATTTAGCTGCAATGTAGTTAAAGCGGTGAACATGAACATTTAAAATCTTAATTGAAGATCTGCAGTAATAAAATAAAAGTATAAAACTGTTAACACGATACACATTTACAAACCGATGAGTAACTAATTATTTCAAGGCAAATAAAATAGCTCTGATCCAATACTTTTAGTGTAAAATCCTGTAAAAATATGAAACAGCAAAATTACTCTCTGAAGTGAGAGTAAGAAGTGAGTAACAACAAAACAAAATAAAAAATTCAAAACCAATAACTTACTTCTGTACTAAAAAATTTTTTATTATAGCTTAAAATTATTTTAACCAATAAAGGAAAATATGTTGAACAAAAATCAAATAAACAGAAGTTCACAAAAGTTGATATAAAACTATTCGTCGATTTAAATTGTTAACTTTTTACTGAGCATGTTTATTTTACGAGGAGGAGACTTTAACCCAAACTAAAATTCCTACCGTCATGTACCGTTCCCCTCCCGGTACCACCGTCAAGGATTTCGTCGGGATTATAACACTGTGTGACTGAGAAGGTTACAGATCTATTCTCTTCCTCTTCTTCTTATTTGGCGCTGTAACCGCCAAAGCGATTTTGACCAACTGACGCCAATTAGAAATGCCAAGTGAAGCCAGAATACTTTCAGAGCTGGGGCGTCGGTGTCCATTCGAACGACATGGTCAAGCCAGTTGAGCCGCTGTATTTTAATACGCCATATACCAGCACGGGCATGATGAGTGATTTATAGTGTGGTTTTCGTACGTCGAGAGAGGACTTTACTCCTGAATTGCCTACTCAGTGCCTTGTTGGCAAGAGCGATTCTGCGTTGGATTTCCATGCTGACATTATTATCGGTGTTAATGCTGGTTCCCAAGTAAACGAAATTCTCTACTTTCTCGAAATTATAACTGTCAAAAGTGACGCGGGTGCCAAGGGG
>NW_023458916.1:82412-83419 GCF_013731165.1 Rhagoletis pomonella
ATCCCCTCAAAACTCATACGCCTGTGAAAAATGACGTTGAGCAATACCACCAGCTCTGCTCTGTTGCCGTTCGCCACCAGACGGGGTTTCAGACAGGGCGACTCTCTTTCATGTGACTTCTTTAATCTGATGTTGGAGAAGATAATAAGATCTGCAGAAATGAACCGCTAAGGAATAATTTACTACAATTGCTGGCTTATGCCGATGACACTGACATCATCGGTAAGAAAAACCGCGAAGTCTGTCCTGGCTTTTCCAAGTTGGACAAGGAAGCAAAGCGCATGGGTCTGGTGGTAAACGAGGACAAGACGAAGTATCTCCTGTCATCAAACAAACAATCAGCACATTCGCCCCTTGGCACCCGCGTCACTTTTGACAGTTATAATTTCGAGAAAGTTGAGAATTTCGTTTACTTGGGAACCAGCATTAACACCGATAATAATGTCAGCATGGAAATCCAACGCAGAAAATTTCAATTTGTATGGGAGGGGACTTGAGTTATCGGACTTACGTTCAGTCTAAGACCATCCTTCCGAAATCCGTAGTAAGTTTACCAAATTTCGTTCTGATCGGGAGACTGGTTAAGGAAGTAGCCTATTTTTCAATCCAGGTCATAAACCTCTGTGAGCATAATTTAATTTTCAAACAGGTGACAATTCTTAAAAAAGTAGCCTATTTCCTAATCTAGGCCATAAGCTATCTGTGTGCAAACTTTCATGCAAATCAGTTCAGTCATTTCCGCGTATTAATTTAATTAAACTTTTCTAATAAGTGACAACTCTTCATAAGCTATCTGCTTGCAAAATTCATGCAAATCCGTTCAGACTATTCACTGTACGCCAAATCTGGGAAAAGACCCGAGAGAAAAGGATCCGCACTCACCACCTATTTGTCGACTTTAAAGCCGCTTTTGACAGCACTAAAAGGAGTTTCCTATATGCCGCTATGTCTGAATTTGGTATCCCCTCAAAACTCATACGCCTGTGAAAAATGACGTTGAGCAATAC
>NW_023458916.1:83519-86199 GCF_013731165.1 Rhagoletis pomonella
GTATTGCTCAACGTCATTTTTCACAGGCGTATGAGTTTTGAGGGGATGCCAAACTCAGACATAGCGGCATATAGGCTTTTGTCAAAAGCGGCTTTAAAGTCGACAAATAGGTGGTGAGTGCGGATCCTTTTCTCTCGGGTCTTTTCCCAGATTTGGCGTACAGTGAATACCTGGTCTATGGTAGACAATACATTCGATAAGACCTTGCAACCTATGCTTAGAAGGATGATCCCACGGTAGTTGGCACGCATGGCGGGGTCGCCTTTCTTGTGGATTGGGCAGAGCGCACTAGAATTCCAGTCGTCGGGCATGCACCTTATTACCTCCTTGCCATCGTAATTAAATAGCTCAGCTGACAGGCCGTCAGCTCAAGCAGCTTTGGCACTTTTCGTCATAGTCAGGCGCTGGGATATCGACTCCATCGTCATCGAGTGGGACCTCGGGTTCGTCTTCTCCACTTATTTCAGTGCTTCTGCCATTCAAAAGCGTCGAAAAGTGCATAAGTCCATAATCTGAGTACGTTCTGGACATCGGTCACTAGGTCACCATCGTTGTTCCCACAAGAGTCTTGAAACCTTCCGTAAGTCGCTCAACTCTAAATAAAATATCGGGTGTTTTTTCTGTCGGCCAGCATTTCAAGCATTTTCTCACACTCTTCATCGTAACAGCAATGAGCGGGAAATGTGGTTCCACTGATCGCGCAAGTCGGTTTGTTGAAGAGTGCTCTCTCATGGCAGGTGTGAGGGTCGAGCGCCGAATCCATTGGCCGTCTGTTTTGATTGCAGCTTTTCGACGTTGAACTTTGCCTGCATTGTTGGGGGCCCTTTTTTTGCTTCTCCGAGGTTGCGTCGTATATTGGATGCATCAATATAGTAGTGCGAGTCGATGTTTGGCCCTCGGAGTGTACGTATGTATATCTAAAACATGGAAGCATGCTTTCCGTCTATCACAACATGCTCGATTTGGTTCCCGTTTTTCGATGTGGAGACATCCATGTAGCTTGAGAGAATGAAAAATGACACTGAAGATGGCACAACGCCGAAACCGGCTTGTCTCCAAACCAAATTTGACAAGGGATGACGGAAAATCGTTCCACAATATATCACACTCCTACCCTGTCGGAAACACCAACAACGGAAATGAGAATAGCTTGATGGATCTTTTTATGCTAGAACCCAGTTATACATACTGCCAAGTTTCGGGCCCTGGCGAAGTGGATCATCCTCAGCCCGCCGTTTCTATGTGGAGGCTGATTTTTTCGACACTGGCACCAAAGATCCCTTCGTTGCCCACCTTGGCATTTAAATCGCCAAGCACGATTTTTATACGTGTTGGGGGCAGCGCTAATATGCACGCTCTAAGCTAAGAGAGCCCTGGAGGCCTCGTCCTTCTCTTCCATCGGGGCATTGGCACATATGAATGAGATGTTGAAGAATCTCGCTTTGATGCAGATTGTGGCTAGACTTTCGTCCACTAGAGTGAACACCGGTCTCTCTTACCACAAATCCAACATCGAATTGCACTCCTTTACGTGGCAACTGTAGTAGACGTCGCAAGGCTCACGGGTACCTTCCTCGCCCCGTCCATCGCATTTCGTTGATGGAGGTGATGTCAGCCTTTATTTTCCCTAGGACTTCAACCAGGCGGGCAGAGGCACCATCCCGATTAATCCCCAGCGCACGCGGGGTGTTACGCCCTCCCACTTTACCTCGCTCCCAAACTAGCGTTCGGTCGCTATCCAAAGTATTCATGGATATAAATATCCGGACGTAGTTAGCTGCGATTTGAACCGTAAGCACACGAATCACTTCTGGTCACTCCCAAGTGAATGGCAGTCAAAAGCTTTGCAGTACTGGGAAATGTACAAAACATAGTGGCCAAAAACGATTATCTCAACTAAACCCTGATGAATTTTTTTAAATTAGCTCTACATACCTGTATAATAAACCAAATAGCCGGACAAAACTTTGAATGATATACATATGTATGTATGTATAAATATGAGGGCGTATTGAACATTTTGAGTACGCAGATTTTTTAGGCTGGTATATTTATTTATGCTAAATATATTACTTGATTTTTTATTTGTCACACTTAAGAAGTAAACGTATTGGCTGTTCACCCAATCGGTCTATAGTTTTATCAATAACCTCAGATTGGTTCTGTGATACAAAACTTTCGTCGTACGCTTAGAAAAGACACAAACCTAAAGACAAAGTAATAAACAATCTTACTATATCTTACTAATATTATAAATGTGAAAGTTTGTATGTTTGGATGTTTGGGAAATCATCACGCTGAAACGACTGAACGGATTTGCATCAAATTTTGTACGCAAGTAGCTTATGGTCCACGTTGGTTAATAGGCTATTTTTTTAGGAGTTGCCACCTGTTAAAAAAGTTTAATTTATTTAATATAAGGGAACGACTGAATGGATTTGCATGAAAATTTGCACACAGATAGCCTATGACTTAGATTGGAAAATAGGCTACCTTTCTTAAGAGTAGCCACCTGTTAAAAAAGTTTAATTTATTTAACTCTCCGTCAGACACATGTTTCGATTGGCACATTCGGTACGCATGAGTCTGGCCGGACCCACATGCAAATTGTATGCATTTATATAGAAATTATGTGCAACATTTGTTTAGTTAAACTTATTTATTGTATGTTGTTCAAATA
>NW_023458916.1:86299-87905 GCF_013731165.1 Rhagoletis pomonella
CATAGACTTGAATAAATAAATAAATAAATAAATAAATATATATTGAGGGTTTTGCCTCATCAAATTCTTATAGCTCATTAAGCTTGTAACTTCAGTTAAACAAAAAATAAAAAGGTGTCTTAAGTTGCTAACCTTAACTTCTCTGCAACGGTTGAAAACTTGTGCATAGATTTCCTGCGGTTGATACCTCTGCTTTAGGCGCTGCTTGATCTCCGTCCAGTTGCTGTGGTTGTTGGAGGCCTCTTCCTGCATCCCCGCTTAGCATCTCGTTGGTTACGATTTAAATTACGAACTCTTCAAATGGGGCTTGTTTCAACAGAGTTGATGAAGGCGAGAAGATTGTCACCTTTCGACAAGCTGAATGGCTTTAGGCAACGAAAGCTGCTTATTACTTTGTCGTCACTAGGAACGAGCTGTTGCGGTTTAGGGTGCTGTGGGTGTTATGTAAATGTCTTTATGTGCAATGTGCATGTCCAATTAAATATATATATATATAAAAACATACAGTGGTCAAAAATGATAGCCAATCCACTTTTTGCCAAGTTTTAACGTATTATTTTTATTGTTTTTTTTTTTAATAAAAATTTAGTTCATTCTTTAACAAAACCCGTGTAAATCCAAGTTTTCAACTTTGAGCAATATTAAAAAAAAATCAACAAACTTTCGTACAAATATCGAACTTTTTTAAAAATTCTAAAAAACCGACCGTAATTTTTAGCCATTTGAAACTTTATTCTAGTAGAATTTGTAGCCCATTGAACTGCATACTCAGAATCCAATTCGAAACTCGATTTTTTTTTTTTTGTTTTAATAGCATAAATTTTTAAGGCAGTGTCAATTGATTGGTACATTTGCACAGATTTGTGCATTTTTATATTGGGATATTGGCATGATTCCTTTAGGAATTAAATTACTCCCAATTACAAATTACAAGGAATTGTAATTAGGAATCAATTCCTTCAGTTCACAGAAAATGAATCGATTACTTTATCAATTCCTTGAAGTAATTTCAAATGTAATTGTACTTTTTTTTAAATTCCATTACAAGGAATTTCATATTGTAATTGGAATAAATTACGTGCTGGTAATGTAATGTTTTTTTTCCAATTCCTTTGAAAAGAATTGAAAATGCAATTGATTTTTTTCAATTCCATTGTAAAAGCAATCGATAAACTGAAAGTTGATTCACGATTGTAAAATGTGAAATTTTTGTTGTGGTCAAAGATTAAAATCGAAAGCACACATTGGACTTCTTCTATCTATATCTATGTATGTATAAAGAGTAAAGATGTGTTCATTTGTACGAGGCCTCAAAACTCGAGAACGGCTGAACTGATTTGAATTTTTTTTTTATTATTCGGTATAATACCGGAATCATTAACGATATAAAATTTTCGAGGGTTGCCACTTGTTTGAAAATTTTAAGCTCAATAAAACTGATAAAATAAATGAACTATTGCAATGCGGGTATCAAATTTAAAAAATTTAAAAAATTTGTTTTTGTTATTTTTATGGCCTTATAACAATTATATTCAACAATTTTTATGAGCTTGAGGCCTTTTTAAGTGAAAACTTATTGTGGAAAAGCAACAATAATTTGAAAAAA
>NW_023458916.1:88005-91742 GCF_013731165.1 Rhagoletis pomonella
ACGTTCAACAAACAATATAATTGGAATTCACACATAGCACTTCTACAGCATGACCTTACACAGCGCCTTAACATTATCAAATGTCTCTCTAGTTACAAATTCAATTGCAATTCAATAACTCTAATAAACATAACGAAAGCGCTCTTGATATCAAAAATTGATTTCGGCCTCTTTCTATATGGCTTCGCACCTAAATCTACCCTAAATAAGTTAAAAACTATACTGAATGCGGCTATAAGAACCGCACTAGGAGCATTTAGAACGACCCCGATTAATAACATGCTCTTTGAAGCTAACATTCCCTCAATAGAAGCGAAAAGGGACTATATCACAAACAAACTAAACAAAGAACTTATGAACAGCTATGATACCTCCCTCTTCAAAATTGTTCAAACCTACAAAAAAAATAGGCCATCTAAAAGAGTATCCTCAGCAGTTAGTAGAGCAGTTCTCAACAGCAAAGACCTTAACCTTCCATACCTACCACTAAACCCTATTCTAGTCCACATACCCCCATGGTGGTTCAAGAAAGCAATAGTTAACACTAAACTCCGAAAGTACAAAAAAATCGGAACACCCGCTTTAATATATCAACAAGCATTTGCGCATATACAAAATGAACTCAAGGATTACACCTTCATGTACACAGACGGCTCCCAAAGAAATAATATGATCGGATTCGGTGTAACTACAGAAAATGAAAACCGAATAGTATCTAACCTAGCTTCATATAGTACAGTCTACTCAGCTGAATTAGTTGCTATCATGTCGGCTGTTAACCTAATTAAAAACAAAAAAGGTAAATTTGCAATTTGTTCCGATTCACTTTCATCTCTCGATGCTATATCCAATAACGAAAATAATGATTACTATCCGAGTTTTATTCGTAGTATTTTACAAAAAAAACACCCAAACATTTTACTGATATGGTCCCCGGGCCATGCCCTTTTAAAGGGTAACGAACTTGCTGATAGCACATCAAAATACGCCACCATAGCTCCTGTCTTAACAACTACTAATCCAAGTGTTAATGACATAGTTGAATTTCTCAAGTAGAAATTCATAAAACAATATCAATCTGAGACTTGGCAAAAATGCTCAACTTGGTACAAAGCGCAAAATGTACAGAGGCTTCACTTAAGCAACCTCGCGAACCATGCCGACCCATCACTTTCCAGAATGGATTTTATTAAACTCGCACGACTTCGTCTGGGCCCTTCAAAATTAACCCATCTTCACCTTATAGACAGCAATACCCCCAGAGCATGTCATTTTTGTAACTCCGCCCCGATCTCCATTAATCACGTTGTGTCAGATTGTTATTCCTTCAATTCACTAAGAAACCATATATTTCATAACATCGACCCCGTTCAATGCATTTTCAACCCCACAATCGATAATATTAATAAAATTATAGCTTTCTTAAAAATATCCAAGTTATATTACGAAATTTAAATAAATATATCCAATAAATATATCGCATCTGAAAATTTAAAATGAAATACTAAACTACTTATGTATAAGCACTTAGTATTAAGCTCTACTTATACATCAAAGAAGAAGCTGAAGGCCATAGCAGCCATAGCTTTCCTTACTAGGCTTATAATTTTAATTGTAAGCTTCAGTTTGTAATAAATAAATAAATAAATTGATTTGGCCAAGTTTAACAGTTGAAAAAAAATAACTGTTATATACGGTCCTCCTAAACAGTTGTTCGAATTTTAAGGAAATGTTTTGTGTATGTTTGAGTGGGTCTTTGGATGGTTTAGTTTCACAGCCAGTTGGTGCTGTAATTGAGTTATTACTAAAAATCTTATTTATGATCCGATTTGTATAATATTTTAAATATGTATTGGTAACGGTAAGGGCAATACTATTGCAAAAACGTGCCGCAAAGTGGCGCTGGAGTCGAGTTATTACAAAAAATAGCCAGGTGAGAAAAGGTGCCGTGAAGGTCAGATTAAATTGACCTGTTTCACCATTGAGTATATCGAACTCTCCTGTGTTACGATTGGATGTGATTTTCCAATATTATTATGCGTTAAAGGTATTTCGTCTGAAATAAGTATATGTATATTGCATTTCTGTAGAACAATGATTCGCACCCATATTAAAATTGTCACCACTATTGTCACTATAGAACCGGGTCATTGTTGCAGCCAGTGAGTGAAGAGGAAAAATTTCTTCAAATTTATTTCGTTTCGCGAATAACCGTTCTATGAAATGCTGCACAGTTGGAGAATTTCAAGAACTTCCTCACGGCTATAACACTTTCTTTAGGTTACTTTAAGCGGAAAATTACCCCCAAACCATAATCTTAGCAGATGAATAGGAATGGAACCGGGTCATTGTTGCAGCCAGTGAGTGAAGAGGAAAAAATTCTTCAAATTTATTTCGTTTCGCGAATAACCGTTCTATGAAATGCTGCACAGTTGGAGAATTTCAAGAACTTCCTCACGGCTATAACACTTTCTTAAGGTTATTTTAAGCGGAAAATTACCCCCAAACCATAATCTTAGCAGATGAATGTGCCTGAAGATCGTAAACGTGAATTGTTGGTGAAAATGTTGGACCAAAAAGTTTCAATAAAAAATAAAAATTTTGGGCGGGACGAAGTTGGCCGGGTCTGCTAGTAATGAAAATAAAGCTAAATAAAACAAAGGCTACGTGTTTTGATTTGATGTAATACAAGCTTAAACCCCCTAGCAGAAGGGGTCCTTATTAAATTACTAGAGATTGATGAAGCAAGTCTTTCATTTAATATGTGCGACATTTTCTATATCAGCTTTGCAATTATTGCATTTACATATTGGGAGATAGCTTATCACCATGCAATAAAGATAACAGAGGCACTCCACGAGGTTATATTTTTAAAAAATGTTTGTTCAGAAGCGCTGCTTATATAATTTGATGCATATGATAGTTGTACCCACTTATTCATCAGCGCATTATTCGATAGCGAATTTCTCGTTTCGGCCTTTAAAAATTATGTGAACAGGAATTTATTTGTTAAAATTTTGCTTCATTTGAAAAGCAATGGAATAAGCAAAACGAGCTGAGACTTTGCAACCAAGTAGCAATGGTAGGGGTCGAACATGCTGACTGTGGGCCTGCGCAAGGCACGTAAAGCAGTAACACTGCAGCGCTGATGAAAATTTGCAAAGACTGTTGCATCTTGCTAATTGATAAACGTTGCTAGAAATTTACAGCGAGCGTGATGTTTTATTAATTCACGAAACACTGCGAAATTGCCACCAACTATACTGTAAAGCTTCTAGGACATTCACAATAGAACCGGCCTAATAGAATTGCCTATTATTAGACCTACTAGTTTGAAACTTGTTTTGATTATTTGTCGCATCCTTTGAATATCTTTAGCATTATAGCATTTATCTTCGTATGATTATCCGAAATGGCTCTTTTATCATCTAATAGCCTAAACTTTGAGTAGCTATTGCACATTTCGAGTAGGGTAGTACCTTCGTCCAAATGAGTCCGGTAACTTCCGCAAATTTTTTCTATCAGTATATCTCTAAGGTCTCTATCTACATTTGTTAGCGATGATTGCTTGTTACTCGTCGTGAACGGACGTGATTTGCCGTGCTCCGAGTTTTTCTTAAACTCAACTTGTGCTTTTACTTTTAATTCAATGGCGCATAACAATTAAAATTGTGTTACGAGACATTGACTCACGTGGTGCTAATTAGTAAGCTTGAACACCTGGGATTTCATTCTGT
>NW_023458917.1:0-1216 GCF_013731165.1 Rhagoletis pomonella
TTAAGTTTGTAATTATCCGTTTTAATCCAATTAAGGTAAAATAATGGTGCATACTTATCGAACTGTGTTCAACGAATTTACGAGGAAGACCAAAGCAATATACGGCCATACATGATGTAGGAACGAAGAAAAAGACACTCCAGGGAAGATTTTGAGTTTTTCTCTCGCTCCCGAATGACAAAGGCAATATTTGTGGACATGCTAAGCTTGAGTGCGCTTTACATGCTAAAAGTACAACAAATTAATCGAAAGCTGCACTAAGTCCATACATTGATTTAAAATGATGTCTATTGTTTAAAGACAACTATATCTCCCACCGCCACTGAGCACATTTCATCCTATTTTTGTAAATATCCGTAACTTTGCCAAATGAGCTGATTGGTACTTTTTTAATTTGCCTTCTTAAAAATGCTGATCGACCTTCTTAAAATATGTTTTTCTTTTAAACCCACCCATTCCGCAACAATTGCTGGCGTATGCCGACGACATCGATATTATCTGTAAAAACAAGGGCTACGTCTGTTCTGCCTTCTCGGGATTAGATAGAGAAGCAAAGCGAATGGGTCTAGTGGTGAACGAGGACAAAATGAAGTATCTCCTGTCAACACATAAACAGTCCAAGAACATGCTTCTTGACACACACGTCACTGTTGTCAGTTACACATTGGAAAAAGTAGACGACTTAGTTTATTTGGGAACCTGCATTAACACCAATAATAGGCATGTTTTATTCAACCATCACAAGCAAATAGTTAAATCTTGGTCAAATAAAACGAAATTAGCTTATTTCCTATGTTAGCCTAATTTTGACAGTTGTTTGACTGCAAATAGTGTCAAAGTAAGTTTTTGCCTCTTTCTGATTGGCTGAAGGAGAAAACTTCTGATGCTGAATGGCAATGCCGCTTGTTCAATATACAAGCCAAGATAGCTTTTCATAAGCCAATATAATTATGTTGGGTAAGTCCTCCGTACAAAATAAGCTAATAGCTTAAATTTCTGGACAAATAAAAGACGGCTAATAATGTCAGCCTTGAAATCTTGAATCGGAGAATCACTCTTGCCAACAAGTGCTACTTTGGACTGAGTAGGCAATTGAGAAGTAAAGTCCTCTCTCGTCGTACAAAGATCACACTCTATAAGTCACTCATCATGCCTGTGCTGGTGTATGGCTCGGAGGCATGGACATGGAAAACGTCTGACGAGTTGGCTCTTGGAG
>NW_023458917.1:1316-2511 GCF_013731165.1 Rhagoletis pomonella
TACGCTTTGTAGTAAGGCGATATCGCGTGCCTTGGCCCTGGCAACAAAGACCAAAGCAATATACGGCCATACATGATGTAGGAACGAAGAAAAAGACACTCTAGGGAAGATTTTGAGTTTTTCTCTCGCTTCCGAATGACAAAGGCAACATTTGTGGACATGCTAAGCTTGAGTGCGCTTTACATGCTAAAACTACAACAAATTAATCGAAAGCTGCATTAAGTCCATACATTGATTTAAAATGCTGTCTATTGTTTAAAGACAACTATATCTCCCACAGCCACTGAGCACATTTCATCCTATTTTTGTAAATATCCGTAACTTTGCCAAATGAGCTGATTGGTACTTTTTTAATTTGCCTTCTTAAAAATGCTGATCGACCTTCTTAAAATATGTTTTTCTTCTAAGCCCACCCATTCCGCAACAATTGCTGGCGTAAGCCGACGACATCGATATTATCTGTAAAAACAAGGGCTACGTCTGTTCTGCCTTCTCGGGATTAGATAGAGAAGCAAAGCGAATGGGTCTAGTGGTGAACGAGGACAAAACGAAGTATCTTCTGTCAACACACAAACAGTCCAAGAACATGCTTCTTGGCACACACGTCACTGTTGTCAGTTACAAATTGGAAAAAGTAGACGACTTAGTTTATTTGGGAACCAGCATTAACACCAATAATAGGCATGTTTTATTTAATCATCACAAGCAAATAGTTAAATCTTGGTCAAATAAAACGAAATTAGCTTGTTTCCTATGTTAGCCTAATTTTGACAGTTGTTTGACTGCAAATAGTGTCAAAGTAAGTTTTTGCCTCTTTCTGATTGGCTGAAGGAGAAAATTTCTGATGCTGAATGGCAATGCCGCTTGTTCAATATACAAGCCAAGATAGCTTTTCATAAGCCAATATAATTATGTTGGGTAAGTCCTCCGTACAAAAGAAGCTAATAGCTTAAATTTCTGGACAAATAAAACACGGCTAATAATGTCAGCCTTGAAATCTTGAATCGGAGAATCACTCTTGCCAACAAGTGCTACTTTGGACTGAGTAGGCAATTGAGAAGTAAAGTGCTCTCTCGTCGTACAAAGATCACACTCTATAAGTCACTCATCATGCCTGTGCTGGTGTATGGCTCGGAGGCATGGACATTGAAAACGTCTGACGAGTTGGCTCTTGGAGTTTGCGAGAGAAAGATTG
>NW_023458917.1:2611-20495 GCF_013731165.1 Rhagoletis pomonella
CCAAAATTTTTCCACTTTTATGGACTTTTCCAAAATTTTGTATTGATATAACAAAGTGTGAGAATTTAAAATTTTTTGAAAATTTTGAAAACATCAACGTCGAAAAATTTTTTGAATCTTCAAAAATTACGAAAATTTTTAAATTTTCAAAAACAACGAAATATGAAAATGTTTTCAACATTCGAAAACTTTTAATTTCGTTTGATCAATATTATATATTCGACACTTTTACTTAGAAAAAATTTGTTAGAATTCCTGCAATTCTCAAAATTTTTGAAAAATAAAAAATTTCATCATTGAATTGTTGTGATTTACTAAAATTTCTCAAGTTCAGAAAGTTTTGAAAGTTTAGAAAATTTTGGAATTGCACTCAATTTATTTAAAATGGGAAACTTCAAGAAATTCAAAACTATCAAAACTCTAAAAACTTTAAATTGCGGTGATTTTTAAATCTATATACACGATATATGTTGAAAAAAAATGTATTATAATGTACTATGGCAATGCCATCCTGTAGGTAACGAGTTTTAAGCACAAATATGGTAGCCCCACTACAAGAGTGACGAGTTAAGATTTAGAAAATCAGGTGATCGCTTCTATTACCCTAGTCGAAAAATTTTGACGAAATCATTTTAACCTAAGAAATAAAATGTTCTCTAAGCTAATTTTGGGTCGCTGAACACGAAAACAATACCCATTCTTATTTGAAAGAAGCGTTTTCGAGATTTTTTCGAAAAACGTTTTATTTTGGTATCTCCCGCAGTTATTTGTCAACATCTTTTGAAAAAATCATTTAATCGACACTAGCAGAAATTTTGTTTAAATTTTCTTTATTATCTCTCTATTTTATTTTTATTTTTTCTTTTTCTTTTTATTATTTCTTTATTTTATTTTTATTTTTTTTTTACTGTTGGACGCAAATTCGAGAAGACTCTACCCAACACAAATTAAAAAATTCAAGGGAAAAGCTTATTTTCGACCAAAAGTGTGATTGTGTGAAAAATGCAAGGTTAGAATTTCTACTCAGTGCTCCATACCATCTACATTTTTTATCCGATTTGGATGATCTTAAACTCAAAGATTACTGTAATAATTTTTCTTTTACTCAAATTTGAAAAAAAAAATTTAAAATTTTTGTTAAAAATAAGCATCTATAAATGTGTAATTTTCAAAAATGATTGAAAATTCCACTTTTTTCGATTTTTGTCGCTAGTAACAATAATAATTTTTAGTTTAATCTGCGCAAGTTATATATTTTTGCAAAGGTCACATCAATACCTTTTGAACGGTAGGCTGTCACATCAATACCTTTTGAACGGTAGGCTGCTTGTGTCGATTAAATGATTTCAAATGATTTTCAAAAGATATTGACAAATAACTGCGATTATAGAACATTTTTTCTTAGGTTAAAACGACTTCGTCAAAATTTTTCGACTAGTGTAATAGAAGCGATCTCCTGATTGGGTAACTCTTAACTAGGGCTGCCAGATATCTCTGTTGCCAAACCGGGACACTTTAGGGGGGGGCCTCTCGCTCCCTTCCATTTCGTTTGGACAAAAATTACGTACGAAAAGATCTAGTAACAAAACAACTTATCACAACTAAAGCACAGAGAATTTTTCACAATTTTTTTTTATTTTTTGTAAAAAAAATTATACTAAATACATCAAAAAACAAAACTTTTTGTAAAAATTTTAAAAATAAAGTTTTGCAGCCCATTAAATTTTAGTTGATTTTTGGTATTGTTTTTACTGGGAGTTTCTTCCATACAAACTATGTTCGACAATTCTTTTTATATGGAAGACACTGTCAGCAAAAAATATGGCATAAAAATCAACGAAATTTTCTGGCAACTTCAAACGTTTTTTATTAATTAGTACAAAAGGTATATTTTCAAAATTTTTCTAACAGATCTGATTAGAAATTGTGATTTTGAGAGAAAATGTGAATTTGAGTACAAGATAACATTAAAATATCAGTCAAATTTTTCGTTGCTGTGGACTTGTTTCAAAACTTCTGACTTTTCCTTAATATACTTAGTTGTAAAACTCTGTGCACGTCATTTTTAACGTATTTAGGTACATATGTATATTAATCATCAACTATTGCTTGTGCAAACTTCAACTATCTGAAGATGTAACTATTTCACAAATGAAACCGGTGCACTGAGAGAAAGAAGTTTAGAATTAAGAAAACGTGCTAAATTTAAAAAAATACGCATATGAAAGAGCACCAACCCAACTCGTAATACATTTAGGTATACACATTTTATTATTCAGTCTAGAAAAATTAAATTCAAACGGAAGCTTTTTCATAATTAAGTTAAAAAATATATATTTAAATTCCATGCTGCCTGTAATGGGATTTGAACCCTGACCCTCTGGAAATTAACAAATTGTGGCAAGTATCTTTGCTGTAGAGCCAGGCATGTAAATGTGCATTCAAATGCTGAGTTTGAATCAATACCACGCGTGCGTGGTATTAAAGTGTTGTTTTTAAATACGAACATTTTAGAACGATAATCAAATAAAAATATTCATGTTTACTATGCGTTATTTCCCTCAGTGAATTCATAAAATTGTAGTTATTTTTGAACTTTTATTCAAATTTGTGCAATCAAATCGAAAACCGGGACATTTAAATGAAACCCGGGATATTTTAAGGTTGGACCGGGACACCGGGACAAACAGTCTAAAACCGGGACATGTCCGGGAAAACCGGGACGTCTGGCAGCCCTATCTTAACCCGTTAGGCAGTCTGCATACGGTTCGTATAGCTTTAGACGTGTATACAATTTCTTATGCAGCAACGATTCCTCTACGCCTCAAGATCTGTACATGAAGCAACTTCAAAGCGTCAAAGTATCAGGCAAAAAATGTTAAGTGATGCAAAATTATTATTATTATATTCACTTATTTTGTATTATTTGCACGGATTTTATTGTTTTATCTGTTTGTTTTATGAAATGCATGCACGCGCACGGAAAATTGTAAACAAATTTCTTCTTCTTTCTCTTTTCTAAGCGTACGTACGCCTGGCTACCAACACTTAGTCTGTTCCAAGAGCAGTCCGGTTTACAGGATTTAGTCAGAACTTACAGGAAGTCGTTCCTATTGACATAAAACCTGTAAGTGGGAACACTTTTGAGAGAGTAACTGAGCAACTCTTCCTAGTCAGAAGTTACAGGATTTAGTCCGGAGTTTTTTTCCTGTAAGCTCATGAAAAGTGTCAAACGATCAGCTGATTTACATTTGCAAACAAAAACAGAAAGCGGTGAAAGCAAAGAACCTTATATTTGTTAAAAAATGGAAATAAACAACGAAATATTTGACTATGTATAGATTTTAATAATTATTTAGTGATATTTCACCCAAATCAGTGTTGCACCAATGACATGTAAACAAACCAACTGATGTTTTTACAGGAAATAGTGCTTTTTGCGTTCCCATGCACTTCTGCATCTGTTCTCCGGTTACTCTCACTTGAGAGAATAAAATTGTAGTTTGACAGTTCCACAGGTTTTAGTCCGAAGTTCAAAGGAACAGACTAACTGCTGTACGCCAAGCGATTTGCAACTAGCTTGCTTTGATGAATTCGTGACGCTGACGACTCGTATACAGCCCTCCATTTAAATGCACGTGTGCGGCATCAAAGCGTACAACTTACGTATGCAGCATCTAATACGCGTCTAAAGCTATACGACCCATGTTATATATGTTATTTATAATAATATTTATTTCTACAAGGATTTTATTAAGTATTTAGCCGCCAGGTAGCCGCGTCGGCATTTGATAATAGAAGCGATCAGCTGATTGGCTAACTCTTAACTCGTTACTCGTATAGTGGTGCTGCCCTATTTACAATAATAATAATTTCTACGAGGATTTTATAAAGTATTTAGCCGCCAGGTGGCCGCGTCATTTTATAATAGAAGCGATCACCTGATTGGCTTGTGCTTAAAACTCGTTACCTATAGGATGGCATTGCCATACGTACATTATAATACAGTGGTCGAAAAAATTACAGCCACCCTACATATCGAGAAGTTTTCACAATTTTTTCTTTATACAATTTTAGTTATTAAAAAAAAATATATATAGTCCATTCTTTAATAAAAACAATATAAATCAAAGGGTCAACCATTGAGCAATATTAAAAAAAAAATTAAACAAACTGGTAGAAATTACGAGCAAGTACCTTTTAGAATTTATCTGCCCTTCGAACACATTTTTTGAGAACAAAATTTGTTTTTAAAAGGCCGATAAATTTTTAGACTTACTTGAGAAAACGGCCCTTAGAAAGATTTTGATTATGCAGTTTTGTAGGAACTCTGATTAAAAAGTAATTACAAAAAAATGTATGTAACAACTTTTTTGTTTTTTTTTCTGGATTTCGCGGAACTTTTTTCGGGACTATTAGGGAGCTGCAGAACTATTTATTTCTCGTAAGTTTATGGTATCAGAACTGATTTTGCTGAAAAAAGGCTTGCTGCGTGAAGTCAGCAAGTGATTTTGTTTTTTTTTCAGCCTTTTTGGGTTAAATTAACCAAACTATTGAAAATTTGGTTAGGAAACTGTAGAACTAGTGCATTGCTGTCAGGAACTCTAATTAAAAAGTAATAAAAAAAATTTAAAAATTTAGTGTACATTTTTTTGTGTTTTTTTTCAAAATTTCGCTGAACTTTTTTCGGGAATATTAGGGAACTGCAAAACTCTTTATTTCTCGTAAGTTGATGGTATCAGAACTGATTTTGCTGAAAAAAGGCTTGCTGCGTAAAGTTAGCAAGCGATTTTTGTTCTTTAGCTTTTTTGGCTTTAATTAACAGAACTATTGAAAATTTGATTATGGAACTGTAGAACTATTGCCCTGCCCACTAGAACTTGAAGGGAGATCTCCCTTTGTGAGGAATAAAAGAGTACAATAAGGGAGATTTCCCGGTTTTGTACTCCTTTATTACTCGTTTAGGAATCATATAGGAGATCTCCTAAGCGAGCGACGAAATAATACTCCCTGAGGCATAATTTAGGACCAATAAACGAGATTTGTCGGTTTTGTCCTCCTGTATTGCTCGCTTAGGAGCGTAATGAGAGATCTCCTAAGCGAGCAATTAAAGAATGCTCCCTGAGGCATGATTTGGGAACAATAAGCGAGATTTGTCGGTTTTGTACTCCGTTATTACTCGTTTAGGATTAAAAAGTGATGTCTCCTAAGCGAGAAATCCAAGAGTATTCTTTTTGATTGATGGGAGAGCAATACGCACCTCGTTCAAAAGAAATTTTGTGTTTTCGGAAAAATTTATCATAGAAAAAAACCAACAGAAAATATTTCTTATAGACGCATAAGGAGGACACAATAATCTAATTTGGATAGCACACAGATTTTAATAAAAGTCCGTTGGTATGTACCTCAACTTTTGTTTAAATATATTAAGTATTGTTTTACTTATAAATATACCGTTAAATACTTTTCAGATTGCGCAAATTAGTGTTTGCATTTAAGTGTGACCCCCGGGTTTAAATATCGCATGGGTGACAAAGATGTCAGATAAGCAAAGTCACCTTCACAATTTCCCCGCTTGGTGGATTCCTGAACAGGCAAGCATCCTTGACACCCAGGAAATCATATACGAGTACATACTTATATGTGCATATAATTCAAATCTTATCTTACCGTTTTGTTATTATTATGTTTTACTTTCATATGATTTCTCTGCAATATAAATCTAAAATTAAGCAATTATGTAAGATGTATCATTTATGTTTTATTTGATCTCGTACTTATATATGTTAAGATCTTGTAAAATTGCACAAATGCACGTGATTAAAAAGTTAAATAAAAAATTTAATAAATAGCAAAATCTATTTGGCTAATTTAAAATGTTCGTTATCATTGCTCTCTTATTACTCCTATAGGAGGCTTTCGGGCTTATTGCTCGTTCGGGAGGAATATGGGATGTTTTCTATGTGCACTCCCTTGTTGTCTTTTTGGGAGGTTTCTGGGAGGTAACTATGGGAGTACTCCCGTATTGCTCCATTAGAAGGTTTGTGGGATGATAATTCTGTATGTGCTCCCCGATTGCTCGTTTAGGAGGTAAAAGGGATTACTCCCCCTCCTAGGACATCCAATGTTAAAGGGAGTATACAAAATTACATGCGTATACTCCCAAGGGAGTACTCACCGAGCAATCGTACGATGCTCCCAAGTTCTAGTGGGTGCTGTCAGGAACTCTGATTAAAAAGTAACTTTAACAAAAAACGCTTGCTAACTTTACACGAGCCCCACTTATATCATATATGCGTATCTCAAGAACTACTTGACCGATCACGATTTCAAACATATTCAACACGTTGCTTAAGGAGCCTAAGCACAGTGTGTGTGTCAAATTTGATTGAGATTGGTCAAGTAGTTTTTGAGATACGCACATATGAAATACATAAGTGGGTCTACTCCCATTTTCCAAAATTTTTCTCGTAAATAATTTTTTTACTATTAATGAGCTCCTTAGCTACACTGCTCCAAAAATCTGAACGTTTGGTACATACAGACATATAATACGGTGTTAGTATTTTTGCTTTAATTGCTTAACTTCGACAATTTTTATGCAATTGCATTTGGTAAGGTATTAATTTATTAAAAAATAAATGTTCTTTTAGGTAAATACTATATATTTGGCAAGTTTCATCGAAATTTTTGAAATCGGCTTGGCCAAAGTTGGAAAAATTAAGAAAAATAAGGGCTTATTAAAGTTTAACCGATGAAAACTCCCCACAAGCTAAGTCTAACAATTTATTGTTATACAAAATTTTAAAGGTCTATAAATCCTCTTTTCAAAACATGTTTGGTTTTTAAAATCGGAAGAAAAGTAGTCGAGCTGTCAATAGATAAGTGCACCAAGTACGAACATAACGGTTCGCGGAGGGCTCAGGAACTATACGGAACCTATTTTTATGTTGTACTCGAACATAGCTACAACCTACACTAGGTTTTTTTGTTTGGGGTGTATTTTATGACTTTTTTCTGTAGCACCGTGTTATTGCACATAAGTATAAACCGCACAGTCTACAAAAATTCAAATTTTAATTTAAATTTACTTTTAACGAACATTCATAACAAAGCGACATGATATTCCGAAAGTACTAAAATATATAAAAATAAAAGCAATACAAGCTGAAGTTTGAAAGTGTGGTTCTCATGAGTGCAACGTCAAAATGGCTTCTACTTGTATTTATGTGCCTTGATTTGCAGCTACGTTTATTTAATTATACCCGAGCGCACTTGTGCACAATAACCAGGCCTACCTCCCATATAACGGTAGTTTTCCGAAATACGAAAACTGCGATAATTTAATAACTACTTAAGGCAAAATTGATATTGATAAGAATTGATAAGAATATTATAAATTTTTGGAAAATTGGCGTAGCCACGCCCACTTATGATTACATGTGTATATCTCGGTAATCGCCCTACCAATTTCCCCCAGGCTTGGCGCGGTTATTGGCCTTGCTACAACATACCAAATGGCTGAAAATGTTTAAAATCGAACAATAACCACGCCCACATCCCATATAACAGTAACTTAGAGAAATACGAAATCTTTGATAAATCAGTAAATACCGAAGCAAATTTATTCAAAATTGATGTTTGAAAATAAATGTTTATGATAAAATTTTGGAAAATGGGCGTGGCACCGCCCACTAATGACCACATATGTGTATCGTATCTCGGTAACCGTTAGAGCAATTTGTACCAAACTCGAAGGTATTATAGTGCTTGCCACATAAAAGCAAAAAGCTGAAAATTATTGAAATCGGAATAAAATTACGCCCCCCTTTTTATATAACGGTAAATTTCAGATATGCTTGAAACTTCTATATTTCGATATTTAAGGACGCTAATTTACAAAAAATTGATACTAACAACAATCCCTTGAAAAGAAGTAACATTGTTATGGAATTTTGGAATATGAGCGTCATACCGCACACATATAACTATATAAGTTTATTGAAGATGTTTGAAATAGGGATAAAACCACTTCTGCTTACCATGGAGAGGTAGTTTTCGGAAAGGTGAAAAAACTATATTTAATAATTGCGTCGGGTATCTAATGTTCTGCTCCGCCCGAACCTAGACTTTTGCTTGTTTTTGTTATTTTTGAGACAGAATGTCATTGCTGCCTGGCTCACTTTATAATCGGTTTGTTCTACAGGAGCCCGCGGGTGCCCAGAAAGCGTTCTTCACGCTAGAAAAATCGGTAATAGAAGTGAATACCTTCCACTTTTAGGTCGTAAATGTCTTCTTCTTCGTGGCCGAAACATCCCGGACTTTTTTCCGGGCAGAAATGTGCAAAAAGTCAATTTGAAATAACAGCCGTTGTTCCGATAGGAAATTTTGTAAAATACAAAAATGGAAAATAGTACTAAAGGTTCAGAAATCTAGGTATTTGCTAATTTTATTAGCTATATAAGATAAATACGCTCTGGGCACTTTTGGCACGGGTTGACACATTTTTGACACTCGTGAGAGAGTAACTTATTTTCACGCTGTAATTACCGAAAGAGCCCGAAAAGCGTGTGGAAGAAACCTATTATTACACTATGGTTTCAGATTTCTCAGAATTTTCAGATTTCGTTAAGGGAGCAGCTCCCATACGAGTGCACTCAAACATATTTTCAGGCCTAAATCTGCAACGCCAGAAAATCTGGGCTCTTACTCTGTAGTTCGGTTGGTCAATTTGCTCGAATTTTAACGATTGGTACCCTGAAATAAACCTTTCGAGTAGCTTTCATTAGGAGCTCGAATGTCGTTTTGCTCACTTCAAATGCAGTTTATACCCTTTTGATTTTCGAAAGATTCAAACACTCTACTTCGAATGGAAACGCCAAAATGGTCGAAAACTAGAGAATTATGTTCTGTAGCAACTAACCATACAAAGATCCGCTAAAAGAAAGTGGTGTTTGCTTTTAACCAGACCCACTTACCGAAATGTATTTCGACCCACTGAATCCGAATCTGAGGTCCGTTTGACTCGTATACCTCCTTAATTTGGGGTAAATTACGAAAAACCGAAAAAATGGTAAACAAATTCGCAATTTACTAAAAATTTTGGAGGTGTACGGTCAAACTGACCTCAGATTCAGATTCAACGGGAGAGAATACTTGTCGCTAGGTGTATCTGGTTAAATACACGGACTATGGTGGTACCTTAAGAGTGGTCTCATACTAATTTTGTATTAAACGGATAATTGGATCATGAAAAAATTAACGGTACACTTAAATTTTCATATGAGAATTGAAGTCGGTTTGGTTTTTTGCTTAAAAAGTACTTGTTTTCATCAAAAAATCATTTTTATGGCAGATAAGTGGAACAACCTAATACGAAGCCTCAACAGTTTGAATTTTAGGTAAATATTATGCAGTATCACAGTGATTTAATAATAATTTTAAACTTTTGATAGCTGATCTTATTTAATTGGGACCTTCTAATTTCAATGTCGGCCCCCGTTTTGCCAGATTAGCTCCAGTTTTTCTCATTACGGTACTTGAAAATTTGCATACATTTTAACTTTTTTGTTAATAAAGTTATGTTCCCAAAAGTTTTAAAGTTATTTTACCAAAATTTTGCACTGTTTTTTTATATTACCTTAACTATTTCTGAAAATCATCAAATCGGTTCACTATAACGTATAGCTCCGATACAACTTATTGTTTAGATATGTGGTTTTGCTTTATACTCATATTTTATTTCGTAATATTTGTGATTTTATTAGGTTGAACACTGTTTCGACCTGAACTTGGGGTTGGAATTGATCCATTATGGCACATGTTTGCATATTTTGACAGTTTCTATTGCACGAATGGGGTTTTAGTACATTTTTTGTGGGGAGTGTCTATTCGCTCTTTGCCAGTGTCACCAGTGTACCAGTGTCACCAGTGTACCAGTGCCACCAGTGTCGCCAGTGTTACCAGTGTCACCAGTATACCAGTGTCGGGAGTCTTAGGCTCTGCCAGTGTACCAGTGTCGCCAGTTTCACCAGTGTGCCAGTGTCACCAGTTTGACCAGTGTCACCAGTTTCCCCAGTGTACCAGTGCCACCAGTGTCGCCAGCGTCACCAGGGTCCCAGTGTCGCCAGTGTCACCAGTTTCACCAGTGTCGCCAGTGTCGCCAGTGTACCAGTTTCACCAGTGTCACCAGTGCCACCAGTGTGTCGCCAGTGTCACCAGTGTACCAGTGTCGCAAGTGTCACCAGTTTCACCAGTGTCGCCAGTGTCACCAGTATACCAGTGTCGGGAGTCTTCGGCTCTGCCAGTGTACCAGTGTCACCAGTGTCGCCAGTTTCACCAGTGTGCCAGTGTCACCAGTTTGACCAGTTTCCCCAGTGTACCAGTGCCACCAGTGTCGCCAGTGTCACCAGTGTACCAGTGTCGCAAGTGTCACCAGTGTCACCAGTGCCACCAGTGTCACCAGTGTCGCCAGTGTACCAGTGTCACCAGTTTCACGAGCTTCACCAGTGTACCAGTGTCGCCAGTGTACCAGTGTCGCCAGTTCACCAGTGTACCAGTGTCGCAGGTGTCGGCAGTGTCGCCAGTGTCACCAGTGTACCAGTGTCGCCAGTGTCACCAGTGCCACCAGTGTCGCCAGTGTACCAGTGTCGCAAGAGTCGCCAGTGTCACCAGCGTCGCCAGTGTCACCAGTATACCAGTGTCACCAGTTTCACCAGTCTCGCCAGTGTACCAGTGTCTCCAGTTTCCCCAGTGTCACCAGTGTCGCCAGTGTCACCAGTTTCACCAGTGTACCAGTGTCGCCAATGTCACCAGTGCCACCAGTGCCACCAGTGTCGCCAGTGTCACCAGTGTACCAGTGTCGCATGTGTCGCCAGAGTCACCAGTTTCACCAGTGTCATCAGTGTCACCAGTGCCACCAGTGTCGCCAATGTCACCAGTGTACCAGTGTCGCAAGTGCCGCCAGTGTCACCAGTTTCACCAGTTTCACCAGTGTCGCCAGTGTACCAGTGTCCCCAGTGTCACGAGTTTCACCAGTCTACCAGTGTCGCCAGTGTACCAGTGTCGACAGTGTCGCCAGTGTCACCAGTGTACCAGTGTCGCAAGTGTCGCCAGTATCACCAGTTTCACCAGTGTCACCAGTTTCATCAGTTTCATCAGTTTCACCAGTGTACCAGTGTCGCAAGTGTCGCCAGTGTCACCAGTGTTAACTACGTCCCTCTCTCGTGGTGGAGAGTAAAAGTGGTTTTCATCCCAAAACCTGGAAGGCGAGGGCACGTCTACGCCAAAGATTTTCGACCTATTAGCTTAACTTCCTTTGTTCTCAAAACGTTCGAAAGGGTTCTGGACGCGCACGTCCGGGGGTTTTTCCACGGCAATGGCATGTCTGAAGCGCAGCATGCATATTTGCGGGGACGATCCACGGAGACGGCGCTCCATGAGGTCGTTAGAACCGTCGAGAGGGCACTCGAATTTAAGCAATTCACTCTGGCAGCCTTCCTTGACATAGAAGGAGCTTTAACAATGTTAGGGTAGAAGATATCCAAAAATCCCTTGACGAGCTAGGCGTCGAGGAGTCTATTAGCGCGTGGCTAATGGCGATGCTTCGCAGCACAACGATTTCAGCTGAACTTGGTAGCTATACATTAACAAGAAACGTTAGTAGGGGCACTCCTCAAGGGGGAGTGATCTCTCCTAGTTTATGGCTCAGCACTATCAACTCAGTACTACTCAAGCTGAACCAGGGAGAAGTAAAGGTATTGGCATACGCTGACGATGTTGTGATTTTAATAACCGGGTTATTTCCATCTGTGGTGAGTAACATCATGCTGGGTACTCTAGTAAAGCTTAGGCGGTGGGACGAGCAATGTGGCCTTAGAGGGAACCCAGAGAAAACAGAATTAATGCTCTTTACGACAAGAAATAAGGTCCCAAGTTTTGAATTACCAAAGCTAAATGGACAAAGGCTGCGATTATCTAAACAAGCGAAGTATCTGGGAGTCATACTGGATCCTAAGCTAAGTTGGAAAATAAATATTGAAGAAAGAGTAAAGAAAGCGAGCATTGCCTACTACTCCTGTAACCGGCTTTTTGGGAAGACATGGGGTCTCAATCCAAAAGTTGTACTCTGGATGTACACAGCGGTTGTACGTCCGATCTTATGCTACGGTTCTTTGGTATGGTGGACAGCCTTAAAGAACCAATATAATCAAGTGAAACTAGGCAGAGTTCAGAGAGCTGCATGCATCGGGACCACGGGGGCAACGAAAACTTGCCCTACCGATGCCCTAAATGTTATTACAAATCTATTTCCTATAGACCTTCACATACGGCACACCGCATCACTATCGGCTATAAGACTTAGAGAACTAGGTATACGGAAAGAAAGAACGATCGGGCATAGCAGTATAATTTCCCGTTTGCCACCTAAGTTGAGGCTGGAAACCGATTACGTTCGACCTGAGGTAGAGTTTCACATGCCTTTCGGGGCCATTCTTCCGTCGAGAGCCGACTGGCTTGGGGAACTTGATATCTCTATCTGGACACATCATATCTACACGGATGGCTCCAAAATGGAACGTGGAGTTGGAGCAGGTATTAACTCTGAGTCACTGGGAGTAAAAGGATCAATTCATCTGCCGGATTTCGAGAGTGTCTTCCAGGCAGAAGTATTCGCTATAGCCGAAGGCTGCCATCTCTTAGAACGTAGAGGATTACGTCACGTCATTAAGGCCTTAGCGTCTTTTACAACAAGGTCGAAACTAATCAAAGAGTGTAGGACACTGTTAAATACAGTAAGTCGTCAACTCGATCTAGATTTAGTTTGGGTCCCTGGTCATAGCAACATTCACGGAAACGAGGCTGCAGACGAGTTAGCCAGAGAGGGTTCTACATTGGTGTCGATCGAGGACCGGATCTCACCCCCAATTGGAACCTTATATAAAGACATATTTCTCCACAATCTCCGGAAGTCGGACCAAAGAGGGCCCACCGTGGCAGGCTGCAGAATATCCAAACTATTGTGGCCTGCGTACAGCCCTGACAGAACACAAAACCTACTAAGGAAACCCAGATCTGACGTTGCTAGGCTTGTTGCGATTCTTACTGGATATTGGCCGATTGGTACCCAGGCGAGAAGGCTGGGAATCGCCTACAACGACTTCTGTAGAAGCTGCAGAGATGAGAACGAGCAGGAAACAGTAGAACACCTGCTTTGTAAATGTCCAGCTCTAATGAGGAGCAGAAATACCATGCTAGGAGCATATGAGTTCACATCGTTACGAGAGCTATCTGATGTAAGTCTCCACAACATACTCAACTTCATCAGCCACGCAGGCTAGTTCTAACATACTCATTCGAGGTATATGGTATCAAAATGGCACTTAGCTGCTACTTGGGCGTAATAGTTTTCCGCCACCATTCTAACCTAACCTAACCTTCACCAGTGTCGCTGGTGTCGCCAGTGTCACCAGTGCCTACGGCGCTTTTTCTATAAAAAATATTCAATATATCGAGCCCTAACCGCCAAAATAACGTAAGCGACATTTGTTTCAAAATTTTGTTTTTGATGCAAAAATATTCCTAGAGCATCTAGATACATTTCTGCATCAAAAAGGAAATTTTGAAAAAAAATTTCGCTTATGTTATTTTGGCGGTTAGGGCTCGATATGTATAGTAAAAAGGATTAAAAAATTTGCCGATTTCGCCTGCGGCGCTTTTCTATATAAAACAATATGCCAACACTGGCGACACTGGTGACACTGGTGGCACTGGTGGCACTGGTGACACTGGCGACCCTGTTGACACTGGCGACACTGGTGACACTGGTAACACTGGCGACACTGGTACACTGGCGACACTGGTGAAACTGGTGACACTGGTGAAACTGGTGACACTAGCGACACTGGCGATACTGGTACACTGGTGACACTGGTGGCACTGGTGACACAGGTAAACTGGTGACACTGGCGACTCTGGTGACACTGGTGACACTGGTAAACTGGTGACACTGGCGACATTGGTGACACCAGCGACACTGGTACACTGGCGACACTGATGACACTGGTGGAACTGGTGACACTAGCGACACTGGTGACACTGGCGATACTGGTACACTGGTGACACTGGTGACACTGGTACACTGGTTAAACTGGTGACACTGGTGAAACTGGTGACACTGGTACACTGGCGACACTGGTGAAACTGGTGACACTGGTACACTGGCGACACTGGTGACACTAGCGACACTGGTGACACTGGCGATACTGGTACCCTGATGACACTGGTGGCACTGGTGACACTTGTAAACTGGTGACACTGGTACACTGGCGACAGTGGTGAAAGTGGTACATTGGGGAAACAGGTGACACTGGGGACACTGGTGACGCTGGCGACACTGTCGATGCTGGTACACTGGCGACACTGGTGAAACTGGTGACACTTGAGACACTGGTGGCACTGGTGACACAGGTGACACTGGCGACACTGTTAACACTGGTGACGCTGGCGACACTGGTACACTGGCGACACTGGTACACTGGCGACACTTGCGACACTGGTACACTGGTGACTCTGGCGACACTGGTGGCACTGGTGACACTGGTGACACTGGCTACACTGGCGACACTGGTACACTGGTGACACTGGCGACACTGGTGGCACTGGTGACACTGGCGACACTGGTACTCTGGTGACACTGGCAGAGCCGAAGACTCCCGACACTGGTACGCTGGTGACACTGGCGTCACTGGTGGCACTGGTACACTGGTGACACTGGTACACTGGTGACACAGGCAAAGTGCGAATAGACACTCCCTTTTTTGTGCTGTGAAAGCTGCTGTTCGTTAAAGTCAAAGTGACTGGGTAATGCTTTCCAATTGACATAAGTTGGCAAGACAAAGAACACCAACCGAAACCCTACGGGCGCGATTGCTGTCGTATTAATTGATAAAAAAGCCATCGAAAAACTTGCGAAACCTTATTATATCATTGTCACAGTCATTCTGACCTTTACGAACAACAACTTTCAACAGAGACTTACGAAGTAGGAGAAAGATTTCACCAATCCATTATGATGTTCGATTCGCTGACAAACGATTGAATTTACTGTTGGCGGACTTTTTCTGGTCGATCACGGCAAGTAAAGGGGCCCTACTGTTTAATAATAGATTGGCGCTTACACAATATGTTGGCGTTTGCCGAGCTTCTCCTCCGATTTGTGGTGTCCGGCTCGATGTCACACAGAGGGGAGGGACATACAGTTTTACATGGACTTCGAACGACGATTGTCTTTTTTTATGAGAAGCTGTTTTTCATGGTATCATGCCATCGAATGTCGAGAGGCGACCGCTGTTAGAAAACACTTGTTTGTTCTTTTATTATTTGATGTTGGTCGAAATCTGGGGGAAGATTCTGTAACTAGTAAGCGACAATTTTCGGATCGGTATCGCTTTCGTTGACGTACAAGAAAGATAGAATACAAGATTGTGCCCATGAGAGATAGGATTTTTTAACGTAATTTTTGCGTGACATCATCTTGGTACAATTGCGAGAGAAAAATGCCAAAACGCATAGGAAAATATGTAAACAATGCGGAAAAATTTGTTAATATCAAAATTAAATGGTCCAATTTTGCAGGAATTAAAAAATATACGAAGTTTAATTAAATAGGAACACGTAGCAAAGATTTTGGGCATGTAGCCCTTTAGGCACAGTATACAGTAATCCAGATGGACAAAATAAAAAATGTAAATATGCTTATTTGACAATTTGGTTGAATGTATTGGTTGATATTTTTTCACAGTTTTCATTTTCTTTAACCCAAATGAAATCCAATTTCAATATTTTCTTATAGTGAAAAATATTTTCAAGTCACATAGAATAAAATAACGAGAAAATTCCAAGCAAATCACACGTGAAACGTAAGCGATTATGACCGTATGCAGTTCTTACATAAGTTGTACCGGGTTCCGAACACAATTTTGAGTGAATAAAGGAGGGCTGACTTTGGAAAATGGTCCCATCGATTAGGGGGTAAAAAAACTTAGCTTAAAGGTAGAACTCTCTAATTTTTAAATAGACCACTCTTATAGTGGAGACCTAAATTTTTACATTTTTATGTATTTGTTCAGCCACTTATTCTCATTTGAAAGAGGATAATGCATGAGTTAATGCAAATAAAGACTGTTATGCAGATACATACATATTTATCAAAATATTCAGAATGACGAGTTGGATTGGTTAAGCCGTGTCTGTTTGTAAACACGCTAACTCGAACAAAATTTAGATATTTTAACGAAAGTCGGTGCCGAAGTTGCCTTTGGTATAGTTTAGGTTAGTATTAAATTTTAACGAAATCTGTCAATAACCACGCCAACCTCCCATGTAGTAATTAACAATATTTTTGTTTTATTATTATCTTTTAATGAATTTTGGTGTTCAAATTTACATTTCAAATATATCAACAAACATTTGTGGGTACCAGCCGTTGTCTATGGGTTGATGACAAAAAAATCCTATACGTGTACAATATTTCATGTATTAACCCACCATGCAAATCATGATAAATAGGCAACAATCGTCAATGGCAACAATTTGGCGACTCACCGATTTATTGCCGTGGTGGCAAATCGGCAACATCGTTTCTTTCATGTCCTTTTTGGATTAAATAAGCTATCAAAAATTCCCAAACTTATAAATTTCGCGTCAACAAATATATGGGTGTTTCCATACAGCCGTACGCGACATTCGTACGCTTATAGAGTAACGTAAATCTATCAAAAATAGAAGTTACTGAAAAAGAAGATTACGGTTATGTTGCAACCAAAGGGTACTATGTTTGAGAAAAAAATAAGCAGCCTCGAAACTTTGGTGTGGAAAATATCCGTTCAAAACCAGGTGATAACGTACGCGACAAAAAAAGCAGTGGTTTTAAGGCACATATACATATATGCGAAAGTCTGCGAATCATGAGAGTTTTTCTTTTCCTTAAAAATTCCTAAACTAAGCTAAATAGTGTACCTTTACAATCCTTCCATTTTTTTATAGAAATTATCTCTGTTTAGTTTTTATTAAAAAATATTATAATAACGTACGCGACATAACGTACGCGACAGATTTTTTTCTCCACCGTTTCGCGTTTTCAAAACCTTTTTCCGCCATCTGAATACGAAATTTAAAGTTATAAAGCCGCCTGAATTCATTTGCTTGCATTTTCGGTTTACATTTTCATGGAAACACGCATATATGCGAAAGTATGCGAATCATGGCAGTTTTTCTTTTCTTTAAAAAATCCTAAACTAAGCTAAATAATGTACGTTTACAATCCTTTCATATTTTAACAGAAATTATCTCTGGCTAGTTTTATATTTAAACAAGTAAGAAAGTCTAAGTTCGGGCGGAGCCGAACATTAAATACACGGCGCAACTATTAAATATATGTTTTCCACCTTTCCGAAAGCTACCGCTACATGATAAGCCGGGGTGTATAAATTTTAAGTTAATTAGCGTCCTTAAATTTCGAAATATTGAAATTTCAAGCATTTCTGAAATTTACCGTTATATGAAAAGCGGCCGTAATTATAGTCCGATTTCAACAATTTTCAACGGTTTGCTTTTATGTGGCAAGCACAATACCATACCGAGTTTGGTACAAATTGCTAGAACGGTTAGCGAGACACCTATATGTGATCACAAGTGGGCGGTGCCACGCCCATTTTCCAAAATTTTATCATAAACGTATTTCTTGGTAAAGAATTGCAACCATCAATTTTGAATAAATTAGCTTTAATATTTACTGATTTATCGAGGATTTCGTATTTTTCTAAATTACCGCTATATGGGATGTGGGCGTGGTTATTGTACGATTTTAAAAATTTTCGGCCAT
>NW_023458917.1:20595-21680 GCF_013731165.1 Rhagoletis pomonella
GGAAAGGATATAGAGAGAGACATAGAGACTCAATCTGGGAACTATTTTGGGATTTTTAGAGATTTTCGGGATTCTCGGAACTCATCGCTAAAATAATCGATATTTTTATCGGTTTTGTTATCGATATTATCGATATAAGGGCAAAGGTGAAGGGGAATATGTAGATGAAGAAAATGATAAACATAAAAGTAAAGACAAAGAGGACGATGACGATACCGGTAAAAGTAAAGATGAAGATAGGGAAAGAAAGATTAAAATAAGGGCAATTATAGAAGAAAGGGTATAGAGAGAGACACGCAGACTCAATCTGGGAACTATTTTGGGATTTTAGAGATTTTTGGGATTCTCGGGACTTATCGATAAAATAATCAATATTTTATGGGTTTTGCTATCGATATTTGTCGATTATTTATCGATTTCTTTATCAAAATTTTTATCGATATTTTTAACAATTTTGCTATTGATATTTTCGGAACTTATCGATATAACAAACGATATTTTTATCGGGTTTGTAATCGATATTTTTAACTATTTTGTTGAAGATATTTTTTATCGATTTTGCTATCGACATTTTTATCGATTTAGTTATCGCTATTTATCGATTTTGTTATCGATATTTATCGATTTTGTTATCGATATTTATCAATTTTGTTATCGATATTTACCAATTTTGTTATGGATATTTATAGAATTTGTTATGGATATTTTTATCGTTTTTGTTATCGATATTTATCGATTTTGTTATCGATAATTATCGATTTTTTATCGATATTTATCGATTTTATGATCGATGTTTATCGATTTCGTTATCGATATTTATTAATTTTGTTATCGATATTTAAAGATTTTGTTATCGATATTTGTCGATTTCGTTATGGATATTTTTATCGATTTTTTTATCGTTTTTGTTTTCGATATTTATCTTTTTTGTTATCGATATTTATCGATTTTGTTATGGATATTTTTATCGTTTTTGTTATCGATATTTATCGATTTTGTTAGCGATATTTACCGATTTTGTGATCGATATTTATAATTTTTTTATCGATATTTATCGATTTTATGATCGGTATGTATCGATTTTA
>NW_023458917.1:21780-22885 GCF_013731165.1 Rhagoletis pomonella
ATACTCTTTCGATAACAAAATTGATAGTAACATCCAATAAAATATCGATATAAAAAACCGATAAAATATCGATAACAAAATCGATGAAAAATTCGATAAAAATTTCGATAGCAAAATCGATAATAATAATGGTAGCAAAATCTATTAGAAACTCGAAAAAATATCGATGAAAATAACCATGACAAAATCGATACAAATATCCATAACAAAATCGATTAAAATGTCGATAACAAAATCGATAAAAATATCCATAACAAAATCGATAAATACCGATAACAAAATCGATAAATATCGATATCAAAATTGATAAATATCGATAACAAAATCGATAGATATCGATAAAAAGATCGATAAATATAACAAAATGTAAAAAATTTCGATAACTAAATCGATAAGAATATCAATAATAAAATCGATAAATACCGATCATAAAATCGATAAATATCTATAAAAAAATTATAAATAGCTATCACAAAATCGGTAAATATCGATAACAAAATCGATAAATATCGATACCAAAAACGATAAATATCGAAAACAAAAACGATAAAAAAATTGTTAAAAATATCCATAACGAAATCGACAAATATCGATAACAAAATCTTTAAATATCGATAACAAAATTGATAAATATCGATAACGAAATCGATAAACATCGATCATAAAATCGATAAATATCGATTTAAAAAATCGATAATTATCGATAACAAAATTGATAAATATCGATAACAAAATCGATAAATATCGATAACAAAATCGATGAATAGCGATAACTAAATCGATAAAAATTTAGATAGCAAAATCGATAAAAAATATCTTCAACAAAATAGTTAAAAATATCGATTACAAACCCGATAAAAATATCGTTTGTTATATCGATAAGTTCCGAAAATATCAATAGAAAAATTGTTAAAAATATCGATAAAAACTTTGATAAAGAAATCGATAAATAATCGATAAATATCGATAGCAAAACCCATAAAATATCGATTATTTTATCGATAAGTCCTGAGAATCCCAAAAATCTCTATAATCTCAAAATAGCTCCCAGATTGAGTCTGCGTGTCTCTCTCTATACCCTTTCTTCTATAATTGCCCTTATTTT
>NW_023458917.1:22985-24076 GCF_013731165.1 Rhagoletis pomonella
TATGGGAAAATTTTGGAAAATGGGCGTGGCACCGCCCACTTATGATCACATATATGTATATCGGTAACCGTTCTACCAATTTGTACCAAACTTGGTATTTTTATTGCGCTTGCCACATAAAAGCAAACTGTTGAAAATTATTGAAATCGGACTAAAATTACGGCCGCTTTTCATATAACGGTAAATTTCAGAAATGCTTGAAATTTCAATATTTCGAAATTTAAGGACGCTAATTTACTCAAAATTGGTACACCCCGGCCTACCATCTAGCGGTAGGTTTCGGAAAAAACATATATTTAATACTTGCGCCGGGTATTTAATGTTCGGCTCCACCCGAACTAAGACTTTCTTACTTGTTTTTTCCCTTTTTTTGTACAAAGTCTAAGGAAAAATAAACCTAAGAAAGATATGTACCTTTCTCCCAAAGCTGGCAAACGCAAATAAGGATTAAAATTTGAAAACTAATTAATAAAATTAAAGTAAAATATTTACAAAGTTTACAAAAATCATTTTTTTCGGAAAATCTATAAAGCTCCCTTTTATTTTTAAAAAACCTGTGCGACAGTTATTATTTTACGCCCTGTAGTTTGCCATCCATATTGTGGCAAACACTCCTTACTAAGCAAAGTTAAGTGTGATAGTGAATAGGTGTAAGCATGATCGTAGCCTGGTAGGTGCAGGGCGCTCGGGTATAAAAATCAGAAAAATATTAAATTAATTATAAGGCTTAAATTAAAAAAATGGCCATACATTCAGAAAGAGTCTGGAATTCTTTTGTAGAATTTAGTTATTTATTTTTAAAATTTATTGTTGCTTTGAAAAAGATTTCTATAATTTATTTGTTTGTTTGTACCTAATTAATGGTAGTTTGTCACAATAAATTGCATGATAAAAACAATGCAAGGTAAATTCATTCTCTCAATTCGTCGGCCATGATTTTTTTCTGACGTTTGCACGCATTTTAAAATCATATAAAATTGAAAAAAAAAAATTTTCACAATTTTCACAATTTTTTTTTTGGTTGAGAGTGAAATTGAGAATGTGTGTGTGAGTTTGAGTTTGGAATTTTTAAATAATATTGCTGGCAAACC
>NW_023458917.1:24176-25817 GCF_013731165.1 Rhagoletis pomonella
TTAATTCTTTGTGCAATTTATCATGATAAAAACATAACAAGGTAAAACCCTGGAGAGGCAATCTGAGGTTTGCCAGCAATATTATTTAAAAATTCCAAACTCAAACTCACACATTCTCAATTTCACTCTCAACCAAAAAAAATTGTGAAACATTATTTTTTTTTCAATTTTATATGATTTTAAAATGCTTGCAAACGTCAGAAAAAAATCATGGCCGACGAATTGAGAGAATGAATTTACCTTGCATTGTTTTTATCATGCAATTTATTGTTACAAATTACCATTAATTAGGTAAAAACAAACAAATAAATCATAGAAATCTTTTTCAAAGCAACAATAAATTTTAAAAATAAATAACTAAATTCTACAAAAGAATTCCAGACTCTTCCTTAATGTATGGCCATTTTTTTAATTTAAGCCTTATAATTAATTTAATATTTTTCTGATTTTTATACCCGAGCGCCCTGCACCTACCTGGCTACGATCATGCTTACACCTATTCACTATCACACTTATCTTTGCTTAGTAAGGAGTATTTGCCACAATATGAATGGCAAACTACAGGGCGTAAAATAATAACTCTCGCACAGGTTTTTTAAAAATACAGATTTTGCGAAAAAAAGGATTTTTGTAAACTTTGTAAATATTTTACTTTAATTTTATTAATTAGTTTTCAAATTTTAATCCTTATTTGCGTTTGCCAGCTTTGGGAGAAAGGTACATGTCTTTCTCAGGTGTATTTTTCCTTAGACTTTGTACAAAAAAAGGGAAAAAACAAGTAAGAAAGTCTTAGTTCGGGTGGAGCCGAACATTAAATACCCGGCGCAAGTATTAAATATATGTTTTTTCCGAAACCTACCGCTAGAGGGTAGGCCGGGGTGTATCAATTTTGAGTAAATTAGCGTCCTTAAATTTCGAAATATTGCAGTTTCAAGCATTTCTGAAATTTACCGTTATATGAAAAGCGGCCGTAATTTTATTAATTTCAATAATTTTCAACAGTTTGCTTTATGTGGCAAGCACAATAAAATTACCGAGTTTGGTACAAATTGGTAGAACGGTTACCGATATACATATATGTGATCATAAGTGGGCGGTGCCACGCCCATTTTCCAAAATTTTACCATAAACGTATTTCTTGGTAAAGAATTCAAGCATCAATTTTGAATAAATTAGCTTTAATATTTACTGATTTATCAAAGATTTTGTATTTCTCTAAATTACCGTTATATGGGATGTGGGCGTGGTTATTGTCCGATTTTTTAAATTTTCGGCTATTTAGTATGCTGTACCAAGGCCAAAACTGTGCCAAGTTTGGAAGAAATTGGTGCAGCGGCTACCAAGATATACAAATGTAACCATTAGTGGGCGTGGCTACGCCCATTTTCCAAAAATTTATAATATTCTTATTTTTCGTCTGAAAATTGTTGTAAATATCCATTTTGAGTGAATTATCTTCAGTAATTACTAAAATATCGCAGATTTCGTGTTTCTGGAAATTACCGTTATATGGGAAGTGGGCGTGGTTGCAGTCCGATTTCGCCCATTTTCAATACCAACCTACCTTGGGTTAACGGAATCCTACATACAAAATTTCGTTGAGATATCTCAATTTTTGCTCGAGTTATCGTGTACACGGCC
>NW_023458917.1:25917-26953 GCF_013731165.1 Rhagoletis pomonella
TCTTTTGCCAGCTATTAATATTTTATCATATACAGGGTGTAAAAAAATAACCGTTGCACATGTTTTTTATTTAGTACAAAAGGCAGGTAGTTTATTGTTAATTATCCACAGATTTTACCTATATTTATTAGATAGTTTTTCAATTTTAACCTTCATTTGGGTTTACCAGCGGTAAACACTTTGAGAGAAAAGCGTAAGCGGCACGCAAGTCTTCGTCGGTTACTTGATTACATATCTTCTGTAATCAGAGGCTAATTTCCCCCATTTCGGTCTTTTATACTCCGTCTTTTGTCCAACATTAGGCCTCATACTCAGCAATCGAAAAGATTCGGAACTGGTGACTAGGAGGCCATTCATTCGTCCAACCCTATAAAATTTTTATACCCGAGCGCACTTGTGCACAAGGGTATATTAATTTTGTTCACATAACGGTTGTTTGTAACAGCCAAAACGGATCGAGATAGATATAGACAAATGTATTCATAAATGCTCTGAACGAATAGAGAAATCGATTAAGCCATGTCTGTCTGTCCGTCCGTGTACACGATAACTCGAGCAAAAATTGAGATATCTCAACGAAATTTGGTATGTAGTATTCTGTTAACCCAAGGTAGGTTGGTATTGAAAATGGGCGAAATCGGACTGCAACCACGCCCACTTCCCATATAACGGTAATTTCCAAAAATACGAAATCTGCGATATTTTAGTAATTACTGAAGATAATTCACTCAAAATGGATATTTACAACAATTTTCAGACGAAAAATAAGAATATTATAAATTTTTGGAAAATGGGCGCAGCCACGCCCACTAATGGTTACATGTGTATATCTTGGTAACCGCTGCACCAATTTCTTCCAAACTTGGCACAGTTGTTGGCCTTGGTACAGCATACTAAATGGCCGAAAATTAAAATCGGACAATAACCACGCCCACATCCCATATAACGGTAATTTAGAGAAATACAAAATCTTTGATAAATCAGTAAATATTAAAGCTAATTTATTCAAAATTGATGATTGCAACAATTCTTTACC
>NW_023458917.1:27053-34634 GCF_013731165.1 Rhagoletis pomonella
TAATGTTCGGCTCCGCCCGAACTTAGACTTTCTTACTTGTTCATTTTAATCTTGCTCAAGTTTGTAAATTTTTAAATTTAACGAGCTTGTTTATTCAAATTATCGCTGACAAAAATCCCAACCATGTGCCACAATCATTTGTTTTTGCTAATTGCAAATTCTTGCTGGCAAAATTTTTTCTAGCTTGAATTGTGAGCTTCTCTCCAAGAACTAGTCTTTCTACTTGTGATTTATTTAAATAAAACATGTGAAATTTAGTTGAAACAGTTTAGACGTTTTTAGCCGGCTTATTTTGCCAATTTAGCCGGTTGGTCCAAAAAGTTCTGGCAACACTGATGGGAACCGCAAATTATTATTTGTATAATTTGATTTTGATTTGATTTAGTCATAAGCAAAATTTTGAGCAAACCGAGCTCTTTGATTATTCGATTCAAGTTCCTGAGCTTTAGCTAAGGCATCAGGTAAGTCCTGCCGCTTTAATGAGAATATTATATTTCTCAATGGTTCATTTAATACCGTAATAATATTCAAAGGGCGTGATCTCTACTATTCTTATTTAATTCCCTTGTATGTTCCATGCGTCATAATGGTTTCATTTTTAATTAGGGTAATTTTTTATTGACCAAGTTGTAGTATTCTACAACCGACATTGCGCCTTGTCAAAGGACGCTTAATTCTTGCTCGATAATGTGTATCGGGCGTTTGTCCGAGTACGCGAAGTCATGACAAGCGATTATCGCGTCGAAATTTAACACGGTGCCGTGGTTTGTTAGAAGGTCATTTGCGTCTTAAGTTACTTTGTTTCTCAAAATAAGAGGGCCGCGAAGTATTTTCTACTGCCTCTCACGTACAATCTCATGGCGTTATGAGTTGCTTCCCTCCAGTTAACATACACATTTGTTTTTCCCGAAAACTCAGGTAGTGATTTTGTATCGTCAAGGGACTCCTGACACACTATATTTTCATGAACTTAAGTTATGGAGGTCTTTTTTCTTTAATTTATCGGCTGCACAAGCCTTGAGTTATGTTCTCTTTTATTTCACAATTAATCTGGGGTACTTTTTATACCCGAGCGCACTTGTGCACAAGGGTATATTAATTTTGATCACATAACGGTTGTTTGTAACAGCCAAAACGAATCGAGATAGATATAGACAAATGTATACATTAGGGCGGGTCGAAAATCTAATTTTACTCAAATCCCTTGGTAATAGTGAAAATATAATGTATCATGAAGTCAACAAGAAGCCTGCAAAATATTAGTATTTTATTTTAAAGTTAAGAGCCCGCGCATCGACCGCCAAGTCACCCACAGCACACTAGTCGAATAAGACCAATTCTTGTTAAAAATTCTGGGTTCAGCAAAAAGGTTTGGTGCATATTATTAAATAATGAATCAGTTAATGGAAAAGATAAAGTCAAATATAATTTTTCGCAGCCCTTTATCTTATCGTTAATCTCAAAGTTATCTTTTTTCAATACATTTTTAATTGTTCTCTTGATAATTGCACTGGCCTATAGGCAAAAGATGTAAAGAACAGCATTAATATTGCTGCCGTTCATTTAGGTCGCTGGTTGCAAATATTCTAATCTTGTTTTAATATTAGCTATAGTTTGCGAATTTTTGCAAATTTAGGAACAATTTCGGTAGCTCTAATAGAAAAGCCATTATTTTGCATCATCGTGGAAAAAATTTTGGTTTATGCAAGTGAGTATGGAAACACTGAATAGGCACAACTTCTAGAAACACTAATTAGTTTACTTATGTTTATGCACAATATAAAAATTGCAAATAAAGGAAAATTACAAAAAAAATCTTCAACACGTTTTTAAATTTAAAACAATTTGTTTATATTCTGAACTATTTTTATAATATTATTACTATAAAACAGTAACAGTAAGTCTCTCCTTCAATTTGGTACTTACTACGTGCCGATCGAGTAACATTTACCAAAGTTATATCGAAAAACTTAAGTGGATCTCCAGTTTTTTTTCTAAATTATTTCTAAAGTATCTTCAATTGTATAAAAAACGTTTAGATAAAAGAGCCGGATTACAGAAAAGTGTTCCAGGGAGCGCCTTTTTTCGTTCAAGCTGAATGCGAAGCACTATCGTCCAATTGGAGAGTCTTCAAAAGGATTTCCCAGGATATGTTAAACACTTTTTTCACATAATGCAATTAACTAAAATACTTATGCACTATATCTAAACAATTATTTCACGTCTCCTACTTTCATATAACGGCAAATTTAGAAACCGCGAAAAATGTGCGTCTACGTTGACTAATAAAACTATTCCGCACCAATTTTCAAGACTGCATAAATGGACTTAAAATGGGCGTTTCCCACCCTAACTATATTATGTTAATGTATGCAACTACTATTAACTTATCAAACGATTCCTATTCTTTGACGATACATATTTCATTTCATTCATCAGGTCCTTTTAATACTATATAAACATCCGAAAACATTAAAACGTTTGAAATAAATCCCGTCTCACTTTTTTGTATTTTTCACTTGGTTGCTGAAGTAATGAAGAATTGAAAATTCATAGGGGAAAATTATAGCTTTTGTAAGTTTTAGCTTAATATCTTAAAAACTAGTAGACTTATTGAAAAATGGTAAATGAACGTGAGGTACTAAATTTAATAACCCTTAATTTGATATATCGTCCGATTTATAAAAATTAACGCATTCCATAGATATTACCAGCCAAAATTTCATTTTTAAAATTCGTATACTTTGATGCAATTGCGCGGGCTAAAGATAAGTTTTAAATTAATCTTTCGTGGCCAATAACAATTGGCTAAGACCTAAGACATCATAATATTACTATTACAATGCGGTCAAACGACTTTTATTTTCCTCCATACAAAATCGACCCAGCCTAGTATACATAAATGATCAGAATGAAAAGAGAAATCGATTAAGCCATGTCTGTCTGTCCGTCCGTCCGTGTACACGATAACTCGAGCAAAAATTTAGATATCTCAACGAAATTTTGTATGTAGGTTTCTATTTATCCAAGGTAGGTTGGTATTGAAAATGGGCGAAATCGGACTGTAACCACGCCCACTTCCCATATAACGGTAATTTTTAGAAATACGAAAACTGCGATATTTTAGTAACTACTGGAGATTATTCACTCAAAATTTATATTTACAAGAAGTTTTAGACGAAAAATAAGAATATTATAAATTTTCGGAAAATGGGCGTAGCCACGCCCACTTATGGTTATATGTATATATCTTGGTAACCGCTGCACCAATTTCTTCCAAACTTAGCACAGTTGTTGACCTTCGCACAGCATACCAAATGGCCCACATCCCATATAACGGTAATTTAGAGAAATACAAAATCTTCGATAAATCAGTAAATATTAAAGCTAATTTATTCAAAATTAATGCTTGCAACAACTCTTAACCAAGAAATACGTTTGTGATAAAATTTTGGAAAATGGGCGTGGCACCGCCCATTTATGATCACATATATGTATCTCGGTAACCGTTCTACCAATTTGTACCAAGCTCGGTATGGTTATTGTGCTTGCCACATAAAAGCAAAACGTTGAAAATTATTGAAAGTGGTCTAAAATTGAGGCCGCTTTTCAAAGAGCGGTAAATTTCAGAAGAGCTTGAAACTTCAAACTTTCGAATTTTAAGGACGCTAATTTACTTATAATTTATACACACCATCTTATCATGTAGCGGTAGCTTTCGGAAAGGTGGAAAACATATATTTAATACGTGCGCCGGGTATTTAAAGTTCGGCTCCGCCCGAACTTAGACTTTCTTACTTGTTAACTTTATGATACCCATAGCAATAATCACACTATATTATTGTGATACTATATTTAGGCTTAGTAGGTGTGGTTCCCATATATAATTAATAATATTAATTACAAAATATAACTTACTCCTAAGCTATTGATGACTTCAAATCCAGACTGCTACTTTTAGTCCGTTTTATTTAATGCCGTTGCTGTTGCTGTTACTGTTATTGCTTTTGCAGTGATATTTCCAGATTAGGTGGTTTAGTGATTTAGCGAATTTGTCGATTTTTTTTAATATTTGCGTGTAAAAATTTAAGATATCGCCTTGGGCGATTGTTTCTCTCAAAATCAAATTTTTTTGTGCAAACTATTATTTGCTTATTCGTTCACGAAAAAGTTCGTTCGGTTTTTCTCGACACGATCACTCGTTTCATGTAAAAAATTCCTTTCGCCCGACTTTTACTTTTGTTAAAAAATTGTTTCGATGCGAACACTTTTAAAATGTATGTAAGCAGGCCCCGTTGTTTCCTTATTTATGTTATGTTTCCTTGTTTAGTAAACAGTAAAAAAATATGTTTCAATCCGCGGCCTCGCGGAAAAATAATAACACAAATTGAGTTCTATTCCGAACTAGAAAAAGACTGACTTTATTTCTAATCTCGCTCTTATTTATACATACACAATTGTTTGCTTAATTACTATTTCACCATAAGGCGTTGGCATTGCATTATGCTACGATGAAATGCCAATGTCTTGGACAAAGAAGATATTAGTTACATTTGAATGGAATTTTCCATGGGGGTTAAACTACGTGTAGTCAGTGACGCCATATTATACATACATATTAAAATACCGCCCGTGGGTCCGCCACTGACTGACACGTAGTTTGACCCCCAAAACCCCGCCGCAGGATCCGCCACTGTTGTAAGTACTCATATTATAGCTAGTGTACAAAATGAATATCCATATATTGACACTTTAGGGGGAGATCGACCTATCTGGGCAGCCAGTTCGAAAACTTTTCAAGGACGCCTTATTACAGAATTTGGCTGAAGAACGCCCTATACCGAAATTGGGTTCAAAAACGCCCTATCTTAGGTTTCGATTCAAAAACGGCCTATTTCGGCACATTTTCAAGTGAGATAGGGCGTTTTTGAACCGATAGGGCGTTTTTCACTCAAATTCTGAAATAGGGTGTTCTGCAATCATATTAAAAAGCAGGGCGTTCTTGAAAAGTTTTCTGAGGTAGAGCGTTTTCGAACTGGGTGTCGAGAGGCGAAGTATCTAGGAGTAACTCTGGAAAAAAGGCTGAATTGGAACTCACATTTCTCGAATGTTACCAACAATGCTGCAAGGGTGTTTAATGCCTGTCAGAGACTCCGTGGTAAGACTTAGGGAATATCACCCAAACTAGCGTAGTGGTCTGTCAATACGGTAGTAAAAACCGTTGTTATATATGCGGCACTGGCCTGGTGGCCAAAAGCTAAGCAAGTAAACGCGGGTGCCACCTTAAGCAAGCTGCACCAACTGATCCGCGTAGTCATCACAGGAGTTATGCGCACCTGCTCAACGGATGCCCTTGGTGTCATTACAAGTATTCTTCCTTTGTCTAGTCTGATTGAACAATAGGCTTCTGGAGCGATATACGGCTGCTCAATACGATTAGCTTGAAAAGTGGAGATCTCGTTAGTCATTTGGAGATTCTGAAGGTCAGGATTCCTGAAAGGGACTGCTGTGATGTGATAAACAACGGAAAAACAGTGCCAAATGGAGAAAGTTTCGATTCGAGTCGAAATGCAGAATAGGGCTGATTTTCTAACACACACTGTTATTTAGTTTTTTATGTTTTGATACCACTTTATTTTGATATTTTTTTTTGCATCTTACAAGCGGCAAACAGTGTTGCTTACCTTTTTTGTATATTTCCGAAATTTCATTCGAGCGAACTATAGAGCAGAGCTTCCTAAAGTAGGTTCCACGGAATCCAACTGTTGCGTAGAGAAATCACCAGGGTTCCGTAAATGATTAATTTTGTGGATGTTAAAATTCGGTATGAGTAAGCACGGAGCGGTCAGCAGTCGGTTTGAGTTGCACACACTAAGAAAAGCTCTATAAAGTGCATGACCGAGACGCAATTATCTATGTTCGAGTATATGTATGTACTCGTAGTTATGATTTCCGTACTGAGTGCTATACCTACATAATAGCGTTGATCGTTGCGCTTGACAGCTTGTTTTTTTCTAACTTGTATGTTGTTGGCTACTGTAGCCGAATGGTCAGAGGTGCCTTCTACCACTCCAAATGACCTGGATTCGAGCCCCGATTAAAGCAATGTCGCAAAAAAATATAGACAAAACGTTTTTTCTTAACACCCGTCGTGCCTCGGCAGGCAATGGCGAACCCCGGAGTGTATTTCTGCCATAAAAAAGCTTCTCATAAAATCCATTAGCCGTTCGGTTACTTAGTAAAAGGTTAAGCGCCAAAATATTATTGATATTAGAATTAGTATGGCGTAAAACTAAAGTGCCATCTCAAAAAAAAAAAATGTTTTTACTGTTTATTCCTGATCTTGAAATCTGCTTTTGCCTTCTATAAAATGTGAAGCTGTCACATAACTACATTACTTATAACACTATGCGACAGTCAAAATCGGGATGGGATGAAACCAACGGGAAATGTTATATCGGTCAAACACAAGTTATACGTGGCCCGGCTTTTCGCTGGGTCACGTCTAGGAATCGAGATATATCGATTTGAAGTTAGTAACTATCATATAGGGGAAATTGTCACCTTTGGTGGTCTTTTTTTTGAGAACCACTAGTCCGATTTTGCTCAAACAAATTTAAAAAAATTAAAAATTACAATTCCTTTAATCTGTTAATATAACATTTTTCTATATACTCATTTTGCTTAAAGGTTATGTGACTTTGCGTGAAAGTAATACGACTTGCCTTTTTTCCGTTTTGGATTTTTTATGAATTTAAAAAATAACAAAATTTAATATTTTAGGCGAAAAATATTTTTTTTCTTCATACATTTATTTTTACCGGCAAAACTGTTGACTAGGTCTAGTGTCGTTATGTCAGGAAGAAGATGGAGGTTAAGCGACGCACTGAGTGCAATTAACCGCACTTCTTTGACTTAATTTTTAATATTTTCTTAAGATTGAACCAAGCACACCTGCCTTTCAACTGAACCCTCTTTTTAACACTTCTTCAAATCACGGTCGCTGAGGTGTAGTAGTTAGCAATGCGCGCTATCATTCCGCAGGCCCGGGTTGGAGCCCAAGGGGAAGATTCTGGAGTCAGTTAACGACAAGTTTCGGATCACTATCGCACTTGTTGACGTAAAAATATTCATATCATGCGTCAACCACGATTGAGAGAAATAGAAATTTCGCCGCTAATCCTCTCTTTTGTGAATTTTACAGAATCAGCTGTGTGCGTGACGTCATCTTGATGCAATTGTTGATTGAAGAAAACCAAATCACGATTTAACTGGGAACGGTTTAGTTATTTTCCAATTATTTCGGGCTATTGTGTCCGAAAGGTCACCCGATCAAAAAATTTTAAACACACTTGTAGAGAAGGCTCTAGACTTTATTGTGAAGTCTAATTTTATAATTTGTGGTCACTAATTTATTAATAAATTCGGTCTGAAAACTGCACTTTTTGTGAATTTCGGAGTGAGTTCTACGCAAATATACTGTGGATGGCGTAGCCGGAGCTATATACACAAGAAATGTTGAATACCTTTGACAATAGAAAAGTGTTCTGCACAAAAATGTTGTTTATCGAGTTTACATTT
>NW_023458917.1:34734-42613 GCF_013731165.1 Rhagoletis pomonella
AACATTTCCCGTTGGTTTCATCCCATCCCGATTTTGACTGTCGCATATTGTTATAAGTAATGTAGTTATGTGACAGCTTCACATTTTATAGAAGGCAAAAGCAGATTTCAAGACCAGGAATAAACAGTAAAAACATTTTTTTTTTTGAGATGGCACTTTAGTTTTACGCCATACTAATTCTAATATCAATAAAATTTTGGCGCTTAACCTTTTACTAAGTAACCGAACGGCTAATGGATTTTATGAGAAGCTTTTTTATGGCAGAAATACACTCCGGGGCTCGCCATTGCCTGCCGAGGCACGACAGGTGTTAAGAAAAAACGTTTTTTCTATATTTTTTTGCGACATTGCTTTAATCGGGGCTCGAATCCAGGTCATTTGGAGTGGTAGAAGGCACCTCTGACCATTCGGCTACAGTAGCCAACAACATACAAGTTAGAAAAAAACAAGCTGTCAAGCGCAACGATGTAGGTAAAGCACTCAGTACGGAAATCATAACTACGAGTACATACATATACTCGAACATAGATAATTGCGTCTCGGTCATGCACTTTATAGAGCTTTTCTTAGTGTGTGCAACTCAAACCGACTGCTGACCGCCCCGTGCTTACTCATACCGAATTTTAACATCCACAAAATTAATCATTTCACGGAACCCTGGTGATTTCTCTACGCAACAGTTGGATTCCGTGGAACCTACTTTAGGAAGCTCTGCTCTATAGTTCGCTCGAATGAAATTTCGGAAATATACAAAAAAGGTAAGCAACACTGTTTGCCGCATGTAAGATGCAAAAAAAAATATCAAAATAAAGTGGTATCAAAACATAAAAAACTAAATAACAGTGTGTGTTAGAAAATCAGCCCTATTCTGCATTTCGACTCGAATCGAAACTTTCTCCGTTTGGCACTGTTTTCCGTTGTTTATCACTTCACAGCAGTCCCTTCCAGGAATCCTGACCTTCAGAATCTCCAAATGACTAACGAGATCTCCACTTTTCAAGCTAATCGTATTGAGCAGCCGTATATCGCTCCAGAAGCCTATTCTTCAATCAGAATAGACAAAGGAAGAATTCTTGTAATGACACCAAGGGCATCCGTTGAGCAGGTGCGCATAACTCCTGTGATGACTACGCGGATCAGTTGGTGCAGCTTGCTTAAGGTGGCACCCGCGTTTACTTGCTTAGCTTTTGGCCACCAGGCCAGTGCCGCATATATAACAACGGTTTTTGCTACCGTATTGACAGACCACTACGCTAGTTTGGGTGATATTCCCTAAGTCTTACCACGAAGTCTCTGACAGGCATTAAACACCCTTGCAGCATTGTTGGTAACATTCGAGAAATGTGAGTTCCAATTCACCCTTTTTTCCAGAGTTACTCCTAGATACTTCGCCTCTCGATAGCCAGTTCGAAAACGCTCTACCTCAGAAAACTTTTCAAGAACGCCCTGCTTTTTAATTTGATTGCAGAACACCCTATTTCAGAATTTGAGTGAAAAACGCCCTATCGGTTCAAAAACGCCCTATCTAACTTGAAAATGTGCCGAAATAGGCCGTTTTTGAATCGGAAGCTGAGATAGGGCGTTTTTGAACCGAATTTCGGGATAGGGCGTTCTTCAGCCAAATTCTGTAATAAGGCGTCCTTGAAAAGTTTTCGAACTGGCTGCCCAGATAGGTCGATCTCCCCCTAAAGTGTCAATATATGGATATTCATTTTGTACACTAGCTATAATATGAGTACTTACAACAGTGGCGGATCCGGGGTTTTGGGGTTAAACTACGTGTCAGTCAGTGGCGGACCCACGGGCGGTATTTTAATATGTATGTATAATATGGCGTCACTGACTACACGTAGTTTAACCCCCATGAGAAATTCCATTCAAATGTAACTAATATCTTCTTTGTCCAAGACATTGGCATTTCATCGTAGCATAATGCAATGCCAACGCCTTATGGTGAAATAGTAATTAAGCAAACAATTGTGTATGTATAAATAAGAGCGAGATTAGAAATAAAGTCAGTCTTTTTCTAGTTCGGAATAGAACTCAATTTGTGTTATTATTTTTCCGCGAGGCCGCGGATTGAAATATATTTTTTTACTGTTTACTAAATAAGGAAACATAACATAAATAAGGAAACAACGGGGCCTGCTTACATACATTCTAAAAGTGTTCGCATCGAAACAATTTTTTAACAAAAGTAAAAGTCGGGCGAAAGGGATTTTTTACATGAAACGAGTGATCGTGTCGAGAAAAACCGAACGAACTTTTTCGTGAACGAATGAGCAAATAATAATTTGCACAAAAAAATTTGATTTTGAGAGAAAAAATCGCTTAAGGCGATATCTTAAATTTTTACACGCAAATATTAAAAAAAATCGACAAATTCGCTAAATCACTAAACCACCTAATCTGGAAATATCACTGCAACAGCAATAACAGTAACAGCAACAGCAACGGCATTAAATAAAACGGACTAAAAGTAGCAGTCTGGATTTGAAGTCATCAATAGCTTAGGAGTAAGTTATATTTTGTAATTAATATTATTAATTGTATATGGGAACCACACCTACTAAGCCTAAATATAGTATCACAATAATATAGTGTGATTATTGCTATGGGTATCATAAAGTTAACAAGTAAGAAAGTCTAAGTTCGGGCGGAGCCGAACATTAAATACCCGGCGCACGTATTAAATATATGTTTTCCACCTTTCCGAAAGCTACCGCTACATGATAAGCCGGGGTGTATAAATTTTAAGTAAATTAGCGTCCTTAGATTTCGAAATTTTGAAGTTTCAAGCAGTTCTGAAATTTACCGTTATATGAAAAGCGGCCTCAATTTTAGTCCACTTTCAATAATTTTCAACGTTTTGCTTTTATGTGGCAAGCACAATAACCATACCGAGCTTGGTACAAATTGGTAGAACGGTTACCGAGATACATATATGTGATCATAAGTGGGCGGTGCGGGCGTGGCACCGCCCATTTTCCAAAATTTTATCGCAAACGTATTTTTTGGTTAAGAGTTGTTGCAAGCATCAATTTTGAATAAATTAGCTTTAATATTTACTGATTTATCGAAGATTTTGTATTTCTCTAAATTACCGTTATATGGGATGTGGGCGTAGTTATTGTCCGATTTTAAAAATTTTCGGCCATTTGGTATGCTGTGCGAAGGTCAACAACTGTGTTAAGTTTGGAAGAAATTTGTGCAGCGGTTACCAAGATATACACATGTAACCATAAGTGGGCGTGGCTACGCCCATTTTCCGAAAATTTATAATATTCTTATTTTTCGTCTAAAACTTATTGTAAATATCAATTTTGAGTGAATAATCTCCAGTAGTTACTAAAATATCGCAGTTTTCGTATTTCTAAAAATTACCGTTATATGGGAAGTGGGCGTGGTTACAGTCCGATTTCGCCCATTTTCTATACCAACCTACCTTGGATAAATGGAAATCTACATACAAAATTTCGTTGAGATATCTCAATTTTTGCTCGAGTTATCGTGTACACGGACGGACGGACAGACAGACATGGCTTAATCGATTTCTCTTTTCATTCTGATCATTTATGTATACATTTGTCTTTATCTATCTCGATTCGTTTTGGCTGTTACAAACAACCGTTATGTGAACAAAATTAATATACCCTTGTGCACAAGTGCGCTCGGGTATAAAAAGTACCCCAGATTAATTGTGAAAAAAAAGAACATAACTCAAGGCTTGTGCAGCCGATAAATTAAAGAAAAAAGACTCCCATAACTTAAGTTCAATTCTGCGATTCCGAAGGGATCACAAATATAAAAATAAAATTTTGAAATCATTAGTGTTTGTAGATAAAATAAAAATAAAATATAAAACATAAACATGGCGAACAGTGACTTGACAGTTGACCTTATTACGCGATTATAAGCCTAAGGCAGGAAATTTAACATTTACGTTCGATTACAGATTATGAAGCTGAAATAATAGATGAAAATATAGTGTGTCAGGAGTCCCTTGACGTAACAAAATCACTACCTGAGTTTTCGGGAAAAACAAATGTGTATGTTAACTGGAGGGAAGCAACTCATAACGCCATGAGATTGTACGTGAGAGGCAGTAGAAAATACTTCGCGGCCCTCTTATTTTGAGAAACAAAGTAACTTAAGACGCAAATGACCTTCTAACAAACCACGGCACCGTGGTTAATTTCGACGCGATAATCGCTTGTCATGACTTCGCGTACTCGAACAAACGCCCGATACACATTATTGAGCAAGAATTAAGCGTCCTTTGACAAGGCGCAATGTCGGTTGTAGAATACTACAACTTGGTCAATAAAAAAATTACCCTATTAATAAATAAAACCATTATGACGCATGGAACATACAAGGGAATTAAATAAGAAGAGTAGGGATCACGCCCTTTGAATATTTATTACGGGATTAAATGAACCATTGAGAAATATAATATTCTCATTAAACCGGCAGGACTTACCTGATGCCTTAGCTAAAGCTCAGGAACTCGAATCGAACAATCAAAGAGCTCGGTTTGCTCAAAATTTTGGTTATGACTAAATCAAATCAAAATCAAGTTATACAAATAATAATTTGCTGTTCCCATCAGTGTTGCCAGAACTTTTTGGACCAACCGGCTAAATTGGCAAAATAAACCGGCTAAAAACGTCTAAACTGTTTCAACTAAATTTCCCATGTTTTATTTAAATAAATCACAAGTAGAAAGACTAGTTCTTGGAGAGAAGCTCACAATTCAAGCTAGAAAAAATTTTGCCAGCAAGAATTTGCAATTAGCAAAAACAAATGATTGTGGCACATGGTTGGAATTTTTGTCAGCGATAATTTGAATAAAGAAGCTCGTTAAATTTAAAAATTTACAAACTTGACCGAGATTAAAATGAACAAGTAAGAAAGTCTAAGTTCGGGCGGAGCCGAACATTAAATACCCGGCGCAAGTATTAAATATATGTTCACCTTTCCGAAAGCTACCGCTAGATGGTAAGACGGGGTGTATCAATTTTGAGTAAATTAGCGTCCTTAAATTTCGAAATATTGCATATGAATAGCGGCCGTAATTTTAGTTCGATTTAAAGAATTTTCAACGTTTTGCTTTTATGTGGCAAGGACAATAAAAATACCGAGCTTGGTACATATTGGTATCACGGTTACCGATATACATATATGTGATCATAAGTGGGCGGTGCCACGCCCATTTTCCAAAATTTTACCACAAACGTATTTCTTGGTAAAGAATTGTTGCAAGCATCAATTTTGAATAAATTAGCTTTAATATTTTCTGATTTATCGAAGATTTTGTATTTCTCTAAATTACCGTTAGATGGGATGTGGGCATGGTTATTGTCTGATTTTTTAAATTTTCGGCCATTTAGTATGCTGTACCAAGGCCAACATCTGTGCCAAGTTTGGAAGAAATTGGTGCAGCGGTTACCGAGATATACACATGTTACCATAAGTGGGCGTGGCTACGCGCATTTTCCAAAAGTTTATAATATTCTTATTTTTCGTCTGAAAATTATTGTAAATATCCATTTTGAGTGAATTATCTTCAGTAGTTACTAAAATATCGCAGTTTTCGTATTTCTGGAAATTACCGTTATATGGGAAGTGGGCGTAATTACTGTCCGATTTCGCCCATTTTCAATACCAACCTACCTCGGATTAGGGGAAACCTATATACCCAATTTCGTTGAGATATCTCAATTTTTGCTCGAGTTATCGTGTACACGGACGAACGGACGGACGGGCAGACAGACATGGCTTAATCGACTCTCTATTCATTCTGAGCATTATGTGAACAAAATTAATATACCCTTGTGCACAAGTGCGCTCGGGTATAAAAATGTAAGCAACTAAATACTTGCTTACTTCATTAATCTAGTTAATTCCAATAATTTGAAAGGTACTTGGCTGAAAAAAACTGTATTCGTAATCGAAATGCAATCTCAACCAGAGTCGATATAGGAAACCCGACAGTTACTACAACAAAGAAATTGAAACGTATGTTGAAGAAACACCGACTAACAGAAATATACCTGTTGATCACGGTGCAGTGAACAAAGGTGGAGCCATCAGTGGTACCGCTACTTTGGTTTTGCCGATTTCGACAGTTGTGGTAACTTGTAAATAAACCTTTGTTTACAAATCAGCGAAAAAGAAATTTGAATTATAAGTGAAAAATCAGTTTAAATTGTGTTAATTTGCAATTTGTGAGTGATTTTTGAGTTGAAGACTACGTAAAATCTAATAAAAAGAAGTGCTGTGTGTTAAATTGCGACAGCCATCAAGATGCAAGATGCGTAGATGCAAGTGTAGCGCTTGGACGAATCGCTGCATTTTGTGTACATAGCGCACGGCAAAGCCGTTCCCGAAATGTTTCTTTATTATTACAATAACAACATTTCCTCACAATGATTTTGCTTCTGCTCCAAGCAGCCTCCATTAGCAAGTTAACTAATCAATTCCGCTGAGATGCTGCCGCAGTTTTCTGCAGCAGCCTTAATTGCAAAGCAATGGAGTGCACTAAAACGTTTGCTGAAGCAGCCTCAATTGCAAGGCAATGGAGTGCACTAAAATGTTACCTATTCTCTAATAGATTAGGTAAAAATGCAATATTTTCGCATTTAGCAAAATTAAAACACGTTTTTCGCTGTAAGGTGAACTGTTTTGGCAGTTTCAACTCGTTCTTCTTTTCGCTCTATTCTTTGTTTACTTGTGGTACACAAATGTCAACGCGCAGGACGGCGCAATCTTGTTTTCTATCATTCTTGCCTGTTGATCCTGTTTTTGGCCCTCTGAAAGAATTTTAAAATGTCTACACAAATTTCTTATGTTTGAAATGCAACCGAGGACACTAGTTGGAAGAAAAACTTGCAAATTCCTGCTAGTTCCTCTTCTTTAGAGAGAATTTGGGAGCATTTTTGCTTACTGTCGATATTTTGAGTGATGATTCTTGCTGGACTTTCGCCAAACAAACCTATTGTCTTCCCAGAGAGATTTGTTTTACATAGAAATTAGTACTCTTTTATTTTATTTTTGACGCATTTCAGTGTTGGTTCTTTTAATTCAAGTTGTCCTTCGGTTTTTGGAATTCAAGTAAGTTCTCAGTAAAAAAGTTTGTTTAAAGAAATACGTATGGTACATAGTGCTTGAAAATGTAAATTTTTCCCTTACCTTAAACCTTTAGGCGTGATCAACAACATGCGCTATCTGGGAAGACAATACCTGTAATATTTACTCTATGTGTTGGCTAGGCTGGGTCGATTTTGTATGGGGGAAAATAAAAGGCATTTTACCGTATTGTAATAGTAATATTATGATTTCTTAGGTCTAAGCCAATTGTTATTGGGCACGAAAAATTAATTTAAAACTTTTCTTTAGCCCGCGCAATTGAATCAAAGTGTATGAATTTTGAAAATGAAACTTTGGTTTGTAATATCTATGGAATGCGTTAATTGCTACAAACAGGACGATATATCAAATTACGGGTTATTAAATTTAGTACTTCAAGTTCATTTATCATTTTTCAATAAGTCTACAAGTTTTAAAGATTTTAAGATTAAACTTACAAACACGACAATTTTCCCTTATGAATTTTCAATTCTTCATTACTTCAGCAACCAAGTGAAAAATGTAAAAAAGTGAGACGAGATTTATTTCAAACGTTTTAATCTTTTCGAATGTTTATATAATATTAAAAGGAGGACTTGGCCACACCGATTTGGTCAGTTTTCAAGATCGTGGTGAACGAAGTCAAACATGTATTGTCAAAGATTAGGAATCGTGTGATAAGTTAATAGTAGTTTCAAGCATATAAGTAATTACATACATTAACATAATACAATTAGGGTAAGAAACA
>NW_023458917.1:42713-44314 GCF_013731165.1 Rhagoletis pomonella
TATAAGTAATTACATACATTAACATAATACAATTAGGGTAAGAAACACCCATTTTAAGTCCATTTATGCAGTCTTGAAAATTGGTGCAGAAGAAGAAGCACATTTTTCGCGATTTCTAAATTTGCCATTATGTGAAAGTATGGGACGTGCAATAAGTGTTTAGATATACATAAATATTTTAATTAATTCCAGCACGTGAAAAAGTGACTGTAGGTAAATGCAATAGTAAATGCAATTGGACGATATTACTTTGCATTCTGCTTGAACGAAAAAAGTCACTCCCTGCACACTTTTCTGTAATCCGGTTCTTTCATTCAAAGGTTATTTATACAACTGAAGATAAATTTTTTTTAGAAAAAAGCTGGAGATCCACTTAATTTTTTCGATATAACTTTGGTAAATGTTACTCGATAGGTACGTAATAATTACCACATTTAAAGCGACAAAATCGTTCAGATTATAAACAAATTATTATAAAATAAAAAACAGAATTTTTTGTAATTTTCCTATGTTTGCAATTTTTATATTGTATGAATAAACATAAGTAAACTTTTTAGTGTTTCTAGAAGTTGTGCCTGTTCAGTGTTTCCATACTCATTTGCATAAACAAATTTTTTTTCGCGATGATGTAAAATAATGGCTTTTCTATTAGAGCTACCGAACTTGTTCCTAAATTAGCAAAAATTCGCAAATTGTAGCTAATATTTATTAAAAAAGATTGCAATATTTGGAACCAGCGACCTAAGTGCACGCCAGCAATATTAATGCTGTTCTTTACATCCTTTGACTATAGGCCAGCGCAATTATCAAGAGAATACTTAAAATTTTATTGAAAACAGATAACTTTGAGTGCAACGATAAAATAAATGATATTTGACTTTATCTTTTGCGTTAACGGATTCATTATCTAATAATATACACCAAACCTTTTTGCTGAACCCAGAATTTTTAACAAGAATTGGTCTTATTCGACTAGTGTGCTGTGGGTCACTTGGCGGTCGATGCGCGGGCTCTTACAATTAAAATAAAAGACAAATATTTTGCAGGCTTGTTTTTGACTTCATGATACAATATATTTTCACAATTACCAAGGGATTTGCGAAAAATTAGATTTTCGACCCGCCCTAGTGTTGGCACTATATCCAAACACAAACGCGTGTTAAGCAAATAGTGAAACAATTTGTTATTTTCTAAGTTTCCGAATAAAACTTCACACAAACAAACATTTTATAAGAATATCGCCGCTACGGCCTTTCTTTAGAAAAACTATATTTCTTTTAACAATTATATTCAACAATTTATACTGAGCTCGAGGCCGTGTTTTAAATGAAAATTGTTATTGTGGAAAAGCAACAAAATTTGAAAAAATTGTAGAAGTGATAGCTATTTCGGAAATCACCACATTTTCTCATCAGACTTCTTTCAGTAGGATTCGAACCGACGATGTCACTGACTCAGCCAGTTGCCTATGCACCGTGCTAAGTACGCCTTGTAAATTATCGTTTGCTTTTTTCCACTATTTTCATTTTTGTTATGCCAACACAACCAAGCGCAGCTATTCCGCTGCAATTCACTTGATCATGTGGTTGTTGGTATTGTAG
>NW_023458917.1:44414-54973 GCF_013731165.1 Rhagoletis pomonella
TCGGCTAAAACGGCAAATTTTTTTTACAAAACAGCTAACAAATCGGCTGCCGGCTAAACCGAAATTTCTCCTTCTGTTTGCTATCGCAACCGGCTAAATGTATCCGGATAACGGCTAAAATGGCAATACTGGCTTCCATCAAGGAACAACGTCCCTAAAGCAGAGCCCATGGATGTGGATCCATTCATATCGAGGTTCACAAGGAATTTTAATAATAAGCCGCAACGGAATGGTGACTTTATAAAGCAAAATTTTAATATGGCTGGCACAAATGCTTCAGCCCAAACCTCTACAGAATGTACAGGTACAAATTCAAGAGATACATGGTGTAAAGCGGCGTAGAGAAAGCAAGAGAAGGCTCAGAAGGTAAATAACCTGAACGAAAGTCATTTTTTAGGGGTAGAGGGGATGAACTCCCCTACATCAACCTCTACGACGGAAAACTAAAGAGAGACTTAAAAGCTCTTGTCGACACAGGAGCGACTTCTTGCTATATAAGGCAGGAGGTCTATGAAAACAAAAATGAATTAGCCGTATATAAAAAAGTGAAAACGGTGAACGGGTTTTCCATAATTAAATACTACCATTTAATAACCCTATTTGGAGTCCATCAAGTTTTCTATCAAATGGAAAACTTGGAATCTGATCTCTTTTATGGGTATAATAATAGAATTATGTATTGATTGAAAACGGAGATGATTGAATTTAACAAAATTTTTACAAAAACGTTCGTTATGACGAAAATTATAACAATGAATTAGAAATCTGAAACTCAGAAACTGAGCCAGAATTTTTAGTAATTGAAACATTATTAGGACAATAAAAAACAAAAACCTATTAGACAAAATAGAGGTATTAATGAATTGGGAAATGGATACTGATACAGTACAGAATATTAAAGGAGACACAATAGCTAAACTAGACACAAATAAAAGCGCGAGCTCAAAAGTTAACCGCGTAAAAGAAACTTCAGCGAAGATAGACTCTTAACACCGTTTACGGGGAAAAAAGACGCGTTAAAATATTTGACGGTGAAGAAAAATCCGTAAACTTATTTTCGCGGTCGACTATGTTTTCGGGTGTAACAGTAGTAAATTACCCAAGTAGTTTTTGTGGAATGATGCTGAATTGACAGTCCTTGGGTAGGTATAAATTTGTGTTTACGCGTTCTTCGCCGAAGTTGTCCTTAAGCGTCTTTTTTCGTAAGAATTTTTCTACGCGTCTTTTTTCGCCGTCAAAACACTTGCGCGCCTTTATTCGTGTGTACTAACGAAAATAAATCAATATATTATACATGAACTTCAAAACCTGATAAATACAATATCATTTGGTAAAGTAGGAATTTTAAACCCTACTATTTTGCACTTTGACGAATTAAAAAATATAACATATTACCAGAACGGTACAATAACCCTTACAGGCCTAATGGATATTTCAAAATTAAAAATAGCCCAAAAAAATTATATAATTACACTTTATATAAAACTAGCCAATGCCCGCTTGCTTCGCGGCGCCTAATAAGAAATTTTGGGTGGGCCAATACAAAAACAGCGTTTAAGCAGCAGCAGAATCCTCCTTATACATAGGCTTTGGCGATGGTCTTATTTCCAATTGTGGAATCTCTGACAAACGTGCATAATCTTCTTTGATCTTGCAACTACAACATAGGTACGATGCGTAAGCTAATAAAAGTCCTTATAAGGAAACCTAAGATCACAGGTGAGCGTTTTCTGTTACAGGAGGGCCAAGAATCGTCGCTACCCAACAGGATAAAGATTTTTCCCGTACATCGGCTGAATGAGTCGTGTGATATCTTGAATATCGTTTAAATGAAGCCATTGATGTACCTACCGTGTTCCTTCTTGAACGGATGTGGTCGAATCTTTCCTTCACGATTCACCACTTTACAATTCGTCTTAATATTTATGAACTGGTTTCTTTGAGTCTTACTGCTGCAATAACGACCGCTCGATCAATTTCGTTAATCCGAGGTAAATGCAGGATCGCATTAAGGGTGTATGAGGGCGGCAGACAAAGGTGCGCTTACACAATTTCATCTAGCCATCTGAAAACTAAATTCGTATAAAATAAACATAGGGCCAAAGCAGATCAAACACATGGGGTTTCTATATGTTACGGCTGCAGTGCCATCCTTGGGTCCCTTTTCTACAAAACTATTGTTTATCATGAAATGAATACGCATTATGAATTTCAGTCAGGTTGTCTAACAAATAAGGATTTTATAAATATCTCGACCATACAGTGGGTCCAGTTTTAGCAAACGAATTCATCATACAGGTGGTTCACATTGCGAATTTGAACGAAATCGGTGAATAAATAAATATACTTATAAATGACTCGACTCCAGACCCACCAAGCGAGTTTTCTAGTGGTTAGTTCATAGGTAATAGGACCATATGTGAAAGGTATAACTTCCAACAATTTGACTGAACTCTATCCAGTGCTTTTTTGAGTTTAGTCCGAAGAACAGAAACAGCTACCATTTTATATATAGAGACAATGTAAGTATGTAGATAGGACAATCTATAACGAAACTTATAAAAATTCAAATTTCAAACTTCAAAAATGTTCCACAATTTTCACACAAATTTTCTTCTTCTTATTTGGCGCTGTAACCGCCTAAGCGATTTTGGCCGAGTCCAAAACAGCACGCCAGTCATTTCTCTTCTGTGCTAACTGACGCCAATTGAAAATGCCAAGTGAAGCCAAGTCCTTCTCCACCTGGTCTTTCCAACGCAGAGGAGGCCTTCCTCTTCCTCTGTTACCAGCATCGCGGCCCGCGTTGAATATTTTCAGAGCAGGAGCGTTTCTGTCCATCCGAACGACATGGCCAAGCCAGCGGAGCCGCTGAATTTTAATTCGCTGCACTATGTCTATATCGTTGTAAAGCTCATACAGCTCATCGTTAAATCGTCTGCGATATTCGCCATCACCAACGCGTAAAGGTCCGTAAATCTTTCGCAGAATCTTTCTCTCGAAAACTCCAAGAGCCGCCTCATCAGATGCTTTCATTGTCACAAAAATTTTACCCTTCCCTAAAATTAAAAAAATAACGATTGCTCAATGCGATTTAGAAATCTAGGAGAAAATGGTTCCCAGTCGAATGATGCTTGCCTATCTATATTTAGGACGTTAGCATAAGGCAGTTCCAGAGATGGCGATTTGAGAAGTTATGTTTGTATGAGAGGTGAAACGCCCTATTTTCCAATATCTGCTAATTTTTGCCATAAGTACGCTACTGATAAAATATGTAGCTGTGTAAAGTTTCATCACGTTAGCATAAGCGCTTCCAGCGATAAGCGATAGGAGATGTTAAGTTTGTATGGGAGGTGCCACGCCCCTTTTTTAAAAAGCTTCAAGTTTTCGCCATAAGTAGGGTATTTACAAATTAATGCATCCATGCCAAGTTTCAGTTCCCCGCTTAGTTGGTTTAAGAGATATATTGGCGCCCTCAAAAAAGCGGGTTCAACCTTTTTTTGTGACACATATATATATATGTGTAGTTATCCATCATTCTCCCACTGTATAAGAACGATAGGAATATCCCGACCTATCATGTAATTTTTTAGTCCAAATATTCCTTGTCAATTGGCTAACAAATGTCCTAATTATCAGCCAAATCTGCACCTAAATTCAGTTTTTTGGAATATCCCGACCCCAGCGCCACCTAACGATTAAATTTTTAGTCGAAATATTTCCCTTCAAGGTGCTGACATGTGTTTCAAATATGAACAAAATCGGTCCAGCCGTTTAGTAGTTTAGTGACATTCAATATACGGAAAACTCTATGAAATTGTGTCTCAGCTTTCTAAATTTTTTGGCAACAACAGCAAAAAGTGTTAAATTTTTTTAAATCGAAAAACCTTCCACACAGAAGATCCAGAAAAGTAATTTTTACAGAATTGAAATCGGTTCAGCCGTTTGGTCCGGCATCGCGGTCATACCAAAGACATTTCATTTTTATATATATAGACAAGTACTCTGGCGTTTTAAAGTATTACCTGTTACTTACATTCACAATTTTGCTTTGAATAAAAATTTACTGAAAAGTACTGATTTTTTTAGCATGAAAAAGCCTAACGTACTGATTGCGCGCATAAAATATCTGGCAACCCTAAACTGTTCCAGGGATAAGCATTATGAAAAGTTAAGTTTGTATGGGAGGTACCACGCCCCCTTTTCCAATACCTGACACTCTCCGTCGTGAGCACGGTATTAATAACATATATAGCTGTGTAAAATTTCAGGACGTTGGCTTAAGCGGTTCCAGCCATAAGCGATATGAGAATTTCAGTCTGTATGGAAGGTGCCACGCACCCTTTTCCAAACCTGCAACTTTTCTCTGAGAGTAAGGTATTGATAATATACGTGGCTGTTTCAAATTTGGGGCGTTAGCATAAGGCGGTTCCAGCAATAGGCGATATCAGAAGTCAACTTTGTATGGAAGGTGCCACGCCCCCTTGTCCAATAACTGCTACTTTTCGCCATAAGTACGCTACTGTTAACATATGTAGCTGAGTCAAATTTCAGGACTTCAACATAAGCGGTTCGGGACATATCCAATATGAGAAGTTCAGTTTATATGGGAGGTGCCACGCCCCCTTTTCCTATACCTGCCAATTTTCGCCATAAGTGCGGTGTCAAATTTCATGACGTTGGCATAAGCGGTTTCAGAGATGAGCGATAGGAGATGTTCAGTATGTATGAGAGGTGCCACGCCACCTTTTTCAATACCTTCCAGTTTTCGCCGTAAGTAGGCTATTTACAATTTATGCATCCGTGCCAAGTTTCAGTTCCCCAGCGTAGTTGGTTTAAGAGATATATTGGTGCCCTCAAAAAAGGGGTTTCAACGTTTTATTGTGACGTATGTATATGTGTAGATATCCATCATTCTCCCACTGTATAAAAACGTTAGGAATATTCGCACCCTATCGTGTAATTTTTTAGTCCAAATATTCCTTTTTACTTGGCTAACAAATGTTCTAAATATGAACCAAATCTGCAACTAAATGCAGTTTTTAGGAATATCTCGGGCCCAGTACCACCTAGCGGTTAAATTTTAGGTCGGATTATTTCCCTATAAGGTGCTGACATATGTTCCAAGTATGAACGAAATCGGTCCAGCCGTTTGGTAGTTTTGTGACATACAATATACGGAAAATTCTATCGTGACGTCTCAGCTTTCTTAATTTTTTGGCAACAACAACAAAAAGTTTTGATTTTGTTTATCGAAGAACCTTCCTCACAAAAGATCCAAAATAGTGCTTTTTATATAATTGAAATCTTTTCAGCTGTTTGGTCAGGTCATACGAAAAACATTTCATTTTTATATATATAGACTAGCAGAGCACCTGACGTCGTTCGGCGTAATTAAATCAAAATATAAAACAGTAATACAAATATTAAGATCAGCATAAATTAGAGAAGAAAAACTATTTTCTTTTCTTTCTAAATTATGGCATCCTTATAAGCCATACTTTACCACTTTCGGTACTAAAAATCTTGTTCCATCATTAATATTAGCTGAATTAAGGTAACGATAGAATTTTTAAATTAAAATTAGTCCGCTATGGTACATTCCGTTTAGCTTCCTATTCGCTTAGCTGTTTTAGGGCCAGTTACTCAATGTCTGGTTAACACTAATCTGCGAAGCATTTTGCCTCTGCCTTGAAAGGGTTAAAAAGCGTTTCATATATGACAGACTCTGCATTAAAGGGTTAAATGCTGCACTTTCGTAAAGTATAACCATTTTTGTTATATACATTTTTTTGTGAAAGCTGATAGTTTACGAGTTATTAGGGTTTAAAGGTAGCTTTTCTTTTTCCAATCTGGCCACTCGGGTACAGCATCCAATGTCCCAAGAATGGAGTCTTAAGATAAAATAAAGAGAAATCTTTCAGAAACAGTGCTAATGGTGTATTAAATATAGCTTTTTCTAGTGGAATGGGAGCCAAAATCCAAAATAAAAAAAGTGACATTTTGAACGGTATTTTGAGGGTTAAGTTATTGTTGTTGTAACTTCCCTTTAGTTTTCCTATATTATATGATCATTTATCTTCACGATAAAAAAATTTTCATTCCATTATCTCTTTTCTACGCGAAGATCTACGAATTTGAAAAAATACTCGTGTTTTGCCTATAGTGCGACGCCTCTAGCCATTGTGTATCACAACTTTAAGTTATCGATGAAAATTTTTTTAATCCCCCCCTTCGACAAATCCTGGCTATGCCACTGCCTTATTATAAGCACCTACCATGGATATGTCTGCATTGCAAATTTCAAGTTCATATAACTTATGATTTCTAAGTTATAGCTGCTAAAAAATTCCACGCCTATGGGATGTGCCACGCCCCCTTTTGAAGTGAAACTTCTTTCGCGGCGGTTAGTTGGTTGGGAGTAAATTGGCAATTCAGCGGAAAATGCACACGGAAATGGTGCAACGGGAATGATGCAACGGAAGTGATGCAACGGAAATGGTTGAGGCTGAAACAAGTACTTCTTGTGTGTATGCAACGGAAATGATGCAACGGAAATAGTTGGGGCTGAAACAAGTGCTTCTTGGGTGTATGCATACGGTTGGGCAATTCACAAATTGTCGTATTTGTCGTGTTTGTCGTGAAGTCATGATATTTCATGACAGTTGTAAAAATGTTGTTATTGTTTTGTGAAGAAAAATAACACATGACGATACAACTCTGCAACCTATGTTTATTCGGTGTTATGTGAGGTTAAGTGCTGAGATATAATAAATAATCGTAACAGGTGTTCACAACCGTCGTGTTTTAACACAACTTTTGTTAGGAAAATATAACTTCACAACACCTTGTGAATTGCCCAGGTATTAATTTACCAAAAATTTGTTAATAAAAGGTTAAAGAATAACACTTAGAAAAAGACCAATACAAGGATGAAAGTAAAGGCTACTACGTACATAAATGAAGAAAAGGATAAAGGCAAAGGTAAAAATAAAAATAAAAACAAAAACAAAGATGCGTAAAGATAAAGGCAAAAGTTAGGACCAAGGTAAATTTAAACACTTTACTTATATATATAAGGGCAAATGTGAAGTGGAATATGTAGATGAAAAAAATTATGAACATAAAAGTAAGGGCAAAGACGAGGATGAGGATACCGATAAAAGCAAAGATGAAGATAGAGGAAGAAAGATTAAAATAGAGGTGATTAAAGAGAAAGAAAGAATATAGAGAGAGACACAGAGACTCAATCTGGGAACTATTTTGGGATTTAGAGATTTTCGGGATTCTCGAGACTTATCGATAAAATAATAGATGTTTTTATCGGTTTTGTTATCGATATTTATTGATATTTACCGATTTTATTATCGATATTCATCGATTTTGTTATCGATAATTATCGATTTTGTTATCGATTTTGTTATCGTTATTTATCGACATTGTTAGCGATATTTATCAATTTTGTTATCGATTTTGTTATCAATATTTATCGATTTTGTTATCGATATTTATCGAGTTTGTTATCGATATTTATCAATTTTGTTATCGATATTTATCGATTTTGTTATCGATTATGTTATCGATATTTATCGATTTTGTTATCGATATTTTTATCGATTTAGCTAACAATGGTATTATCGATGTTGCTATTGAAATTTTTATTGAATTTGTTATCGATATTTTGATGGACGTTATAATCGATTTTGTTATCGATAGAGTATAAAGATAAAAATGAAGATAATGGAAAAACAGAATAACATGAATGTTATTAAAGCGAACAGTGGTAGAGGTAGGGATCTACATTGATAGAAAAAAGCGAAAAAATATAACCTTAAGCAAAAGCAGATGTGTGTATGTATAGATGGATAAGTAACGTAAGTTTCACTTCTACAGTGTGGCCCAGGCGCACTTACTTATTTTTTATACTCATTCATACACACCTTACTATAAGCACCTACCATAGCTAAGCCTGGATACCAATTTAAAGTTCATGAGACTTATGCTTTCGAATTTATAGCTGATAAAAAATTCCACTACTACGGGATGGGGCGGGCCACGCCTCCTTTTACAAACTCCTTTATATATACCTTTCTATAAGCATCTTCCGCAGATATGCCTGTATACCAAATTTCAATTCATTATGGTTTCGAAGTTATAGCTGATAAAATATTCCATACACATATATATACATTTACATAAAATTCAAAAAACCGCATAAAACTGCCATTCAAAACGAAAATATAGAAATTCAAGAAAATACATACAAAGTTATTGTTGGATCTTGTAAATATGTACATATAAATACATATACTAATACACATGTGGTTTGCACATTAAGGGTATTCATCAAACCTTATAAATGTTTGTAACCGTATAAACTTATAATTGTGTAAACCTTATAAATGAACTGCGATATCACTGAATAAACTTGATAAACTGAAGCCAATGCAACTCTGTCGCAACTCTAGCTATGTTTTCTTGGGCAATAATCGGGATCCGCATACAAATTTTGCACGCAGATTCAACAACAACGATATGATCCTGATAGAGATATGTAGCTCGTTTCCGTACTATTCTCTACCAAGGCGAATTGAGATATGAATTCGCCGCCCTGTTCTCTACTGCTAATTAGTCTGCGTTCAAACACGGAAACTCGAGTTTCTTATTATCGGCGATTTCTCTTTTGGTGTTGCCCTTTGCATTCACACACAGAAACTCTTTTGTACGCAATTGTTGTTGTCAGCTGTGAATCGCCAACTTGAATTACTCAGACGAACGAGAGCACAAAGCGTGTTTCTCGAGTACGGGCGACTCGGTACCCGTCCCCTTTCCTCGTCGCTCTCTCCCCTACAAGCTTCGAGTTTCCGCAACAAAAGTTTCCGAGTCTGAACATCGACTTAGTAGGTGAGAGTGTCGTATTTTCTCTACCAGTAGAGAGATAATCGGTAGAGAAAAGTCATGATGCAATAATACAAGGTGGTATCAATTGTGACAGCTCGATTTGACACTGCCTTAGCTCAGTAGAACGAGAAGAAAAACGGGAAGAAATTAAGCCCCCTTGGGGGGAAAGATATAAAATTTCACATTTTTTCCTAAACAAAATTTGCTTTTTTATAGTATATTCGTAATGAAATGAAATAAAATAATATAAAATACCTTTTTAAGAAAAAAAGTGTGTATACTGAGAAAAAAAAAAAAAAAATATTCAACTATATTAATAGGCAAAGAATTGTTAAAGAAGTAACACTGTCTCATCTAAGGCAGTCAATATGGCGGAATTAGAGCGAGAAGTAGCTAACTGATAACACCTGTATTATTGCATCATGGAGAAGAGTTACAGAAACGGGCTACTGGTTCAATTATTATCCCGTCTGTTTGTTTTGTTTCGCTGATAATTTGGCCGCAAAGTTTGGTAGCCGTGACAAATGAATTCATACACAAACAGACAATCTGCTATTGTTTCTTTTAACTTGCTTCAAATATTTAAATAGCCTTTATGTTATATATAGATATTATCTCGTAAATATAATTTTTTCCAATTTAGTGAGGTGGGTTCAACAATTTCTTTATCCCCGTGCTAGTAGTATAAAGTTAACGATACTGAGCTCTATAACCAACGAAAACACGACTATTGTCGCATGTGTAAACGAAAAGAAAGTGTGGGTCGTTCATATAACAGAGTGCGTAAACTTATAAGATTATCTGCTTGATAGAGTTATCGTTTTAGATGAATACCACTATTGTTAATGAACCTAAAAGGTTATCGGTAAAAAAGGCAAAATAAGGACCTTGATCCGTTACAATCGCTTTCCTTAGGCACACTCACTTGACATTTTATGTTGTGCGCATAAATGTATTAGCATAAATCATGCACTCAAGTGATAATTGCACTTGAGTCGCATTATTTGTGTTTCTAAAGTATATGCACATGCACAAAGAGATCACAAACTACATATGTGCATACATATGTGAAAGATGTACACTCGAATAAGTAGGTAATAAAACTTGTAAATAAAAAATATGCATGTGTACCAACGTACACACACACATACGCACATATAAAGACATACTACATTTGTACATACAAACATGTAACGTAGAATTAAGTCTAAATGTACAATTTGTATTATATATAAACGCTCTACATAGTGTGGAGTCAGTTACAGTTAAACCAGCAGAGCAGTTAGTCTTTTTCTTCTCCCTCGCCCAGCAGGGAACAGTTATATTAAATCAAATAGAAAAATTAACAGAAAATAATGAAGAATCGGGGACGATTCATCTTTGAGAGGGGCGAGTTAACGCCAGACCACACATGGCGGCACAATGAGAAATATAAACACTATTGCTTATTGAAAAAGGCATAATTTGTATCTTGCAGATTCATAGTGCAATTTTGCATACTCAGCAATAATGCAGCTGCATAATTGAAATCACATTTGACTTTGTCCGTTAATGAAATTGATATGCTTTTTCCGCTTTGAATGGAAAATTCCATCCAAATGTAACTAATATCTTCTTTGTTCAAGACATTGACATTTCATCATATACCTTGCTTATACCAA
>NW_023458917.1:55073-57461 GCF_013731165.1 Rhagoletis pomonella
CTTTGTTCAAGACATTGACATTTCATCATATACCTTGCTTATACCAACACATAAACCACTTTGACCCAGTTCGCTGTGATTCAAAACGGAAGCATAAACCAACTTTCAATACGCTCAGAAATTTAATGTATTGACTCGAATTTGTTTTCAAATCGCTTTTTTATTTCTCACATCGCACAGTGGTTGCATTATATGGGGAGAGCGGCCAAAAATACTTTTAATGGACATATCGGGATAAAAACCCTAAGGTCTGTTAAGAGTAAAAACTGTAATATGTAAAAGGAAACGGGGTTGCACACGCCTACATACAGTCATGTGAAAAATAATAGGGACACGACATTGTGACCAGTTCCGGCTATTTTTTTTGTTTGTTTAATGTTTATTTTTTTTATAAAAATACAACTTACTATCTAACAAAAACCATATATTTTCAAATTTCAAACTTTGTAAAAAAATAGGAAAATTCAACAAAATTTTAAAACAACACCAAACTTTTTAATAAGAACTTTAAAAAAAAAATCTAGGTGTGCAGTTTTGTAGCCCATTAAGTTCTAGCTTAAGAAATTGCGAGTTTGATGTGGCTAAAAATTCGCGTTGATTGTTGATAATTTTTTTTTTGCGGATAGTGTTATTATTTGCTTCAATACAAAAAAAAAATTGTCAAACATACTTTGAATTGGAGAAAATGCGTGATACCGCCAGGATAAAAATTATCTAAAATTAACGCGATTTCTTAGCCTCTTGAAACTTGCACTTTCTTGGGCTAGAATTCAGTGGGCTATAAAACTGCATTCTTATCTTTTTTCTGAAAGTTCTTATTTAACAAGTTTGGTGTTGTTTTAAAATTTTGTCGAATTTAGGGCATTTTTGAACCGAATTCTGAGATAGGGCGTTATTCAACCAAATTCTGAGATATGGTGTTTTTCAATAAAATTCTGAAATAGGGCGTTTTTCAATCAAACTCTGAAGTAGGGCGTTCTTGAAAAGTTTTGTGAGATAGAGCGTTTTTGAACTGGCTGCCGAGATAGGTCGATCTTCCACTCAGCCATCGATATGTTTTAAACAAAAAAATTACTGGAAAAAAATATCTTTTTTTATAAAAAGAAAATTTAACAAAAAAATTAATAACCGATTTTTAAAAATTTAGTATCATTGTAAAGGCGATTAAACCCCCTTTCTCTGGTATTTTTATACTTCGTTTATAAAAATTTGAGAAAAAACACTTAAGAGCTAAATATATTTTTTTTATAAAAAAATGTTTTAAACAAAAAAAAAAATACGAACCGATTTTTTAAAAATTGGTATCGTTTTAAAGGATACCAGAAAACTTATACTTTCTTACACCCAAAAACACAAAAAAAATTGAATGAAAAACATTTTTTCCCTCTATATAAACTCTCGCCCCCCTAGGTGAAACCTGGCTACGCCTTTGTATACAAAACAATTAAAGTATTTAAATCGTACATCATACGGTCAGTTTTTTATTTTAGAGCGCATACATGGTCTGCGATATTTTAGTAACTACTGAAGATTATTCACTCAAAATTAATATTTACAACAATTTTTAGACGAAAACTAAGAGTGTTATAAATTTTTGGAAAATGGGCGTAGCCACGCCCACTTATGGTTACATGTGTATATTTTGGTAACCGCTGCACCAATTTCTTTCAAACTTGGCACAGTTGTTGGCCTTGGTACGCCATACAAAATGGCTGAAAATTTTTAAAATCGGACGATAACCACGCCCACATCCCATATAACGGTAATTTAGAGAAATACAAAATTTTCGATAAATCAGTAAATATTGAAGCTAATTTATTCAAAATTGATGCTTGCAACAATTCTTTACCAAGAAATACGATAATGGTAAAATTTTGGAAAATGGGCGTGGTACCGCCCACTTATGATCACATATATGTATATCGGTAACCGTTCTACCAATTTGTACCAAACTCGGTATTTTTATTGTGCTTGCCACATAAAAGCAAAACGTTGAAAATTATTGAAATCGGACTAAAATTACGGCCGCTTTTCATATAACGGTAAATTTCAGAAATGCCTGAAAGTGCGATATTTCGAAATTTAAGGACGCTAATTTACTCAAAATTGATACACCCCGGCTTACCATCTAGCGGTAGGTTTCGGAAAGGTGAAAAAACATATATTTAATACTTGCGCCGGGTATTTAATGTTCGGCTCCGCCCGAACTTAGACTTTTTTACTTGTTTTATTCAATCATGTTCTAGAAATTTCAAAATCCTTTTATAAAAAATTCTGACGTCAGAGGGAAAAACTATAAACGCAGTTTTACTATATTTGGCCCCCAGTTTTGTGAATATATTGATTTTTTCGTGTGTAAAATTGACTGTCGCATGGTGTTATCAGAGT